>NC_028451.1:24289425-24318118 GCF_000263155.2 Setaria italica | reverse complement strand
CAAATTGTCAATCATGGACTAATTAGGCTTAATAGATTCGTCTCGCAAATTAGTCTTCATCTGTGCAATTGGTTTTATAATTAATCTATATTTAATACTCCTAATTAGTATCTAAACATTCGATGTGACAGGAATTTTAGGAGGTGCTAAAGAAACAAACACCCCCTTATTGGTAGTTATCTGAACAAGGGGCTCCGTTTCTAGGTGTTCAAATGTATTTTCCTTTGTGATTGCACACCTATTGCATTTTGTTCTGAAGAACAGGGTTTAACATGTGTCCTAATGTCAGATCATGACAGACCTCTAAGCAAGGCTGGGAGAGCTGATGCAATAAGCGTTTCTAATAAGCTCCAACAAATGGGATGGATACCTGAGCTTATCCTGTGCAGGTGTGTTACTATTTATGTAACAGAGCATGCACGAATTATGATGGCTTACCATATATAGCGGGTGTGCATAAAGTACGAAAGCTTCAAGATGCAATTTGGTTGCATTTGAAAAATATTAGTTTCTGCTACCTAACTTAATGGGTTTGCATTTTTTCCATTTTATTTTTGCAAGCAGGTTTGTATCTGTTCTGTTTCTTAGTGTTTCTTTCCTTAGTGTTTAATGTAGGTATAGTTTGCTGTTCTTGGCTCACGATGTTTATATTGTATTTTAGCTTCTGCTTTAGTTGTCTTCTGTTTTTTCCCACAGGAATGGGGGTAGATCCTGCATTTTCATACATATAGATTTGGTGTTCATATGTTTGAATATGTATCGTCTCATCAAATAAATTGTTGCACCAATTTACTTTTGGCACCAACATGTTTTAGCGGAATGAACCTGCAAGACTATTCTGCATGTGTGTTTTTTCATGGAACAGGGCTATAGTGTCGCTCATGATGTTTATTATACTATTTCCTTTTGTGTTAACCTGTTTTGCCAGAATGAACGTGTAATGACTGTTCAATTCATGTATTACATTTCTTGCTTCTCTGCTCATGTGTTATTTTTTTCTTGGAGCAAAACATTATTGGCACATTCTAACCTGTTTGTTTAAAGTTTAGTGTCTTTGGAGAATTAAGATGATTAAATTAATCACACAATGTGATGAACTAATATGCATAGTAATAGAACATATCATTCTTGTTATCATTGATGATTCTCTTTCTACACAGTGATGCAATGCGCACGAAGGAAACTCTTAAGATCCTGCAAGAGCATGTCCAGGGATTGTCTCAAGCCGTGGTACACTTTATCCCAAGTTTCTACTCAATTGCGGCAATGGATGGCCAAACTGCAGAGCATTTGCAAAAGGCAATCTGTGAATATTCGAGCGACGAGATCTTAACTGTGATGTGAGTCATTGCAAGTTCTTGTTCGTTATCATCTGTTCTCGATGTGTGCTTCAAGTTTCTATTATTTTGTCTTAAGACCTGTGCTTGATACTTCATTGCTCTACATAGCATGACACTTCTTTAGAACAATTACTCAGGTGCATGGGTCATAATAAAGGATGGGAGGAAGCTGCCTCTATGTTTTCTGGTGATTCAGTTGTGCTTAAGACATGTAACGCTGCTTTGCTAGAAGCTGCAGGGAAATCATGGGTTGAGGTTAGTATAATTTTATTGGACAAATATGCTTCATTCGTACTTTTTCCTTCATAGTTCTTTCGTATCATTCAGCAGACTTACTGATTTTGTAAACGACATGATCTGCAGGCTTTTTCTCTCGCTGGTCTTGGGGGATGGAAGCTTCATGGAATTGTAAAGCCATGAATTGTTGTAACTAAAAAGTTAGTTGTAATTTTTGTAGCTGTTTCTTGATTCTCAGTTTGCCCCTTGGCCTGTGTAGCTGTTCTTACATGCCATTGGAGCTATTAACATGGATAGATAGATGAGATTAATTCATTTTTAAAGGTCCATGGGCTCTTGTCAGTTCTTCAAAAGATGAATAAGAAAACAAATCGAAACTGAATAACTGACTATATATACGCATGAAACCACGATAAAGTTCATTTAGCTGGACGCCTATGACATTTTCCCTTTTGTTGAATTGACATATTTCCTTTTGTTTTGAATTATAATGAACGTAAACTCCAGGAAAAGAAGGGACGAGCAGAGACAGGAAGAACATCTGTATGGATCTAGCTGCACTCTTAAGTAGATTATGACTTGTCATGCCTGACTCGGAGGCTGAATTTTGGGGTATCAAGCAGGTTTAAGATGATAATAAAGATATTAGATAAGCTTTACTAATGGAATTTTTAGTGCATGGTAAAGTAAGAAGGCTGTTGCTATCTAGGGGGTTTAGATTATTAGTGATGGGCAAAGAAATAATTACAAGTCATAAACTTCGAGCATCCATCATGTGAAGTGAAAAACACGTCCTATACGAATTCTTATATGTTTGCTCATATCTCCTATATTTTGTTTACTTAGTAGTGTTTTTTTTAATGGTAAACGCAAAGCGGTTGGGTGACCATGTACACGGTATTATACACATGTTTTTTTTACTATATTAATAAAAATAAATAAATTAGCATATATAGGGCAGCCTGCACGCCGCTTTCCATCGGAACCATGAACTGGCGCGCCGCCGAGTCGGCCGCCCACCACCGGAACCCCGAGCCACCACTCGATCTAGAGTTTAAGAGGGAGGACGGGTATGAGAAGAGTGAGAACGAGAGAAGGTTCAATCGTCCTCTCCCCACGCTAGATGTCCATCTGTCAAAAGGGTAATTTGGTCCATCAATCAAAAATCTGACATGGGTTTAACGGAACAGTGCGACGGAATGGGCACACATGTCATATAGGGGACGTTTAGATTTTGCCGCACGCTAGCCCTGCCAAAGCGGCGGCGCGGCCAAAATTCGACGGTCGATTCGGTTGCCCCGATTTGGCGGGCCAAAGTGCACCAAAATGAACTACGGGAGGCCATCCTGCCAAATCATAGTCCAAACACCATTTAATCTACGGCCAGCTGCCAAATTTTGGCCTGGCTTGTATCGGCGCTCATCCAAACGAGTAGAGCATAAGGGAGGAAAAAACTTTCATGATCATAGAGGGAATTGTATCATCTTCTAGTATCAAATAAGAAATTTTCCTATGCCTTCAACTCTTATGAAACTCTATTGCAAGCGCGACTCCTCGTGTATCCTCGAATGGGTGATAAGGGCTCGTTCACAGGTTGAGTGTGCACCGCCGCATTTGCTTTCATACAATGGGTCACGCACACTAACCCAAGTTTTCTCGAAAGTGAGAACCATCGATGCACTCGTACATTTGCTTACTAAGGTCCTTTTTGTTTCATATTACAATCCCTTCAGATAATTTAGATTATGGATAATGCGTATGTGGCGGATCCACTTCGGATTAGCTTGATTAAACAGGGTTAAGTCGCCTAACATGCAACACCATGCCTAAGCCAAGTTAACACGAAGTGCCGTCGGATTTCATCCGATTAACCACTTGAACAGGATCGAGTTAGCAAACTCACACGAAGGTGAGTGGTTCCAGAGAATACAACAAGTCCACCGAGTTAAACAACTTGACCATTTAGTTTGGTTATAAAACAAACATCAGAGTTTTACAAGGTTCAAAAGAAAAACAACAGAAGGTAAAACAGCAAGCGGAAGCTTCACAGGGGTCGGACGTCCTTGGTGAGGCCAGCCAAGACGTCAGTGATCCCTCTCCTCGCCGACCGAGGAGGGATCCCACTCAACCGTCCAACCCGGAGGGAGTTGGGGCAGCCAAGTGCCAGCAGAAGGGGGCTCGAGAACAGCAACAACACCTGAAAAAGAAAAGTCACAACAAGGCTGAGCTACTAAGCTCAACAAGACTTAACCGACAGGGAGCGCGCTAAACTACCTCTTCTAGACATGCAAGGCTTTTTGGCTGAGGGGTTTGTTTGCCAAAAGCGCTAGGTGTAACCCTACTTTCAAGTTTTAGCTTCGGTTCTAAGTTCATTATCCGGTCTAAGTTTGCAACCTATTCTAAGCAATCATAGAACCAACCAAAGGTATGTATATATCATCAACAAAACCGTGCCATCATCAGATTCCTTATTTACTCAGGGTGACATAGCGATCAAGCAGTCTCAAACTGTGAGAGGCAGACGAATCGATTCGAGTTTCTTAACCATGCACGGCGAACCTAACCTCACGACATCCGCGTACCACAAGGGCCGCTTCCTATGTCGGCCGTCCCCATCAATTCCCAGGCGCGTGTCAGGTCCAAACTTCCCTTGGCATGCAATGCTCCACAGTCCCGGCCTCTACCGTACTGTGACCGCACTTGCACCCACATGATGCACCATGGGAACCTCGTTCCAGGGACAGCAGGGGTATAAGCCACGCCCTAGTTCAATCAGGTACTAGGCTTCCCCATCCCATACTAGGTATGAGATTAGTACCTTCAAACACTTGATCACGAACACCACCACTGTCGGGCCTTAGCAAGTTCATAGACAGACGGGGCAATCATCCGTCCACCAAAGAATTACCTCAAACCCTGCCCCGTCCATCGTCCTTATAGTTGTAACAGAAGGTAAACAACCAACTCCTACAACTCGCGAGTGATAGGAATCACTCGGCTTTTACCGTTTCCTATTTAAGCAAAGCATCTACTTGGTTCAACAGCTAGTGTTCAGATCATGGGAAAACTAAGTCATGCATCTATGGTTCCAAACAACTCCTATGCGTAAATGCACAAGCATGTTAAAGGAGGCATGCGCAAGTTTGGAAAACGTAGGGGTTTCATGCATCCGGGGCTTGCCTTCAAGCGAGAAAGGAGGAAGCTGCTCTTCTGCTGGGGCGGCTTCGGCTTCTGGGGGGCAGGAGCTCGGCTACACTGTCGTCTTCTGGCGCCGGGTGCAGCTCGTAGCAGCCGTCGGCGAGACGCAGCTCTACACGAATGCAATGCAAGAGTTAGCATAGACGGTTATTTCAACAGCAACACTTGCAAGTATGAGCCCAGAAACTTGCGACAAGTAATAGGAGGGTGGGGAGGCTCGATGGAGTTGGTGGAGATTAAGAGGTAAGGGTTGAAGGAAGGGAACTTAGGATCTGACCCTTAAACTAGAGGGTTTGATGTACCAGGGGTCCTCAGACTCAACGCTGAAAGGTCCCCAAGTTTTACACCTACACCCTCGGTTCAAGGAAAAAGATACAGCCGAGCCCTTGGGCGAGGCGGAGAAAGGGTCGGCGAACAGACAGGGTCGGGCGAGATGGAAAAAGGGGTCGGACGAACAGAAGGGTCGGACGAGGTGGAAAAGGGGTCGGACGAACAGAAGGGTCGGACGAGGCGGATAAAGGGTCAGCAGCTTACCTTCGTCTTACAAGGAAAGCTTGGGGTCGGGAAGAGCAGGTTCGGGCGGAGGAACTGGAACACTAAGACTTGTGGCGGAGATGTCCGGCGGTGCTCCGGCGGCGGCGGTGCTTCTTGTGGATCACAAGTAAGCTCTTACGCAGCACGGAGGAGCAAGCGGCTGGGTCGATTGGGGGAAAACGGTGTGGAGCGGAGAGGAGAGTTCCTCAGGGACTTAGTGTGGTGGCGCTGGGAGCTCGAATAGGGAGCAAGAAAAATGGCGGGAGGGTAGCGATGGTGAAGGGGACTTCGACGGGGCTCGCGCATTCCCTTTTATAGCCGGGGAAGAAGCAATGGAGTGCTCTGCTCGGGCGGCGATTGAGCAACGAGGGCGGTGGAACAGGACTTCGGGGGTTACGCCGGCGGTCATTGGGCTCTGGCGTCAGGGCGGCGCAGGCGCGGTTTTGCCGGTGGTTGAGATTTGGCGGAGGCGGGCGTCGTCGTGCGGTGGAGCTGATGGAAGTGACCGGGAAAACGGCGCTAGGATCGAGGGCACACAGGTGAGAAGACAGGCGGCCGCGGGCGCGCGGGCGAGCGCGGAGCAACAGATTGTCGGGCGGCTTCTGACAGGGCGGGAAAAGGAGCTATCGCTGCCGTGGTCGGGGTTGGCGGAGGAGGAATCGTCGTGTAGCGAAGACCGGACGGCGCGACTGTGGCGAGGTGACGGAAAAGACGGACGACATCGGGCTCTGCGGCCGGGATCTGGCGATGAGATGATGGGCGCGGGTGGCGAGGTGCTGCAGAAAGGTTGCAGAGGGGCTTCCGTTGCGATTGGGGAGGAGGGCGCGAGAATCCATTTGGTCGCGGGCCGAAGATGAGGCGGAGCGGCGGACGTCGGAGGAGTTGAGCCACGTGGCGGGGGAACTCTGAAGCGGGCATGCAACTCGAGTGCGCCTGTCGCGGAAGATCTGGGAGAAAAGATCTCGTGGGTCCACCGGTCAGATTGAAGGGAGGTGTTGGGGGATGACTCAGAAAGATCCGGCGGGTGAGTTGGGGTTGGCGGGGTCGGAACTGGATGCTAGCGGAGAGGGGTCGGGTCTCAGGGGTCAGGACCGGATTGGAGGTTGATCACTTAGGCTTGGAAAACTAAGACAGGTGATCAGGGGCTCGGATTAAGATTAACTCGGAAGATTTCGGGGTCGGTCGCCACAGCCTACCCCTCTTAAAAAGAATCTCGTCCCGAGATTCAGGTGTAAGAGTAGGGTGTACAGTCCTTACCTCCTTGACGAGACAGAAAACCTGGGAAGTTCTTGTTCAAATACTCTTCTGTTTCCCACGTTGCTTCATCCTCCGTGTGGTTCCTCCAGAGGATCTTGTACATTTTGACCATTTGGCGCCGAGTATGCCTCTCCTTCTGGTCAAGAACTCTGTCTGGGTACTCGGCATAGGTTAGGTTGGGCTCGATCTGAAGTTGCTCTTGTTCTAAGATCTTGGTTGGAACTTGGACACATTTCTTCCATTGAGACACATGGAAGACATCATGTATGGCCGATAGCTGTCCTGGGAGTTGGATCCGGTAAGCAACGGGTCCACAGATCTCCACAATCTCATAAGGGCCAATGTAGCGGGGAGCCAACTTTCCTTTCACTCCAAACCGTTGCACTCCTTTGGTCAGGAAGACTCGAAGATACACATGATCACCAATGTCGAACTATATGGGCCTTCTTCGCCTGTCGAAATAACTCTTTTGTCGAGATTGGGCAGCCTTGAGATTTGCTTGAATTACCCTTACTTGCTCTTCGGCTTCTACCACTAAGTTAGGGCCATAGATCTGTCTTTCTCCAGTTTGTGACCAATTCAAAGGTGTCCGACATCTCCGGCCATATAAGGCTTCAAATGGTGCCATCTTCAAACTGGCCTGGTAGCTATTGTTGTAGGAGAACTCTGCCAAGGGCAAGCATTTGTCCCAATTTTTGTCATAATGGATGACACAAGCTCTCAACATGTCTTCCAGGATCTGATTTACTCTTTCGGTTTGACCATCGGTTTAAGGATGATAGGTTGAGCTACGAATGAGTTTGGTGCCCATGGATGCTTGTAGCTGTTCCCAAAAGCGTGCCACAAACTGAACTCCTCGATCAGAGATGATAGTCTTGGGTACACCGTGTAGGGAAACTATACGGTCGAGGTACAACTCTGCATACTGCTTGACTGTGTGGGTGGTGCGGACAGGAAGGAAGTGGGCAGACTTGGTCAGGCGGTCCACTATAACCCAGATGGAGTCATGTCGCTGTGATGTAAGGGGCAGTCCAACTATGAAGTCCATGCTGATGTCTTCCCATTTCCAAGAGGGAATAGGTAGGGGCTGCAGGGTACCCGCTACCTTTAGATGGCTGGCTTTGACACGTTGACAGGTATCACATTCTGAAACATACCGGGCAATTTCCGGCTTCATTCCACTCTACCAGAAGGTTTGACGGAGATCATGGTACATCTTATTGCTGCCAGGATGGATTGAGAACCTGAAGAGATGAGCTTCATCTAGGATCTGCTTCTTAAGGTTGGGGTCGGATGGTACAACAAGCCGGTTTCCATAACACATCTTCCCAGTCTCATCCTGTCGAAATTGCTTATACCCTTCGTCCTTCAAGGAGATCTTCTTGGTGATCCGCTTTATTTCCTCATCCTACACTTGTGCTGACCTTATTTGGTCTTCTAAAACAGAGTCAAGGGTGATGTGGCCGAGGGTTCCATGGGGAATAATTTCCAAACTGAGTTTTCCCATCTCATGGCACAAGGTTTCGGTGAAGGTTGTTGCCATCAAGTAGTTGCAAAAGGTCTTGCGACTAAGAGCATCGGCCACCACATTGGCCTTGCCGGGATGGTAGTGAACTTTCAAATCATAGTCTTTTATCAACTCCAACCATCTCCTTTGGCGCATGTTGAGGTCGGCTTGAGTGAAGATGTACTTGAGGCTCTTGTGGTCGGTGTAGATGTTGTAGTGGGTGCCCATCAGATAGTGTCTCCATATCTTTAAAGCATGAATCACTGCTGCCAACTCAAGATCATGGGTCGGGTAGTTCAGCTCATGAGGTCGTAACGCCCGTGAGGCATAGGCAATGACTCGGTTGTCTTGCATAAGAACACACCCAAGTCCAGTGCCAGAGGCGTCACAGTACACGTGAAACGGCCTAGAGGGGTCGGGTTGGGCCAAAACTGGGGCTGTGGTCAGAAAGTGCTTCAGGGTCTTGAAGGCTTCTTCACACTTGTCGTTCCACACGAATCTGACCTCCTTCTTCAGCAGTTCTGTCATCGGCTTAGCTATCTGGGAGAAATCCGGTATAAAACGCCGATAGTAGCCTGCCAGTCCAAGGAAACTTCTGATCTGGTGCACTGAGGCAGGAGGCTTCCAGTCCATGACTTCCTGTACCTTGCTGGGGTCGACGGCTATGCCATCCTTGGAGATAGTGTGTCCCAAAAACTCTTAACTATCTAACCAGAACTCACACTTGGAGAACTTGGCATAGAGTTGATGATCTCTCAGCCGCTGGAGAACTACGCGAAGATGGTTGGTATGTTCTTCTTCGCTCTTCGAGTACACGAGGATATCATCAATGAACACCACTACAAACTTGTCCAACTCGGGCATGAACACCGAGTTCATGAGGTACATGAAATAGGCGGGTGCATTGGTGAGTCCAAAGGACATGATCAGGTACTCGTAGAGTTCATATCTTGTGGAGAAGGCTGTTTTGGGTATGTCGCATGATCGGATCTTGATTTGGTGATAACCCGAACGAAGATCGATCTTGGAGAACACTTTTGCTCCAGCTAACTGATCAAACAAGACATCGATGCATGGCAGTGGGTACTTGTTCTTGACGGTCACCGTATTGAGGGGTCGGTAGTCCACACACATGCGGAGACTCCCATCCTTCTTCTTCACGAACAGGGCGGGGCAACCCCAAGGTGATGTGCTGGGTCGGATGAAGCCTTTTTCCAACAGATCATGCAACTGGGTCTTCAACTCGTCCAACTCAGCAGGCGGCATCCGATAGGGTCTCTTGGATATCGGAGCGGTGCCGGGGATCAACTCTATGGAAAACTCTACATCTCTATCAGGTGGCATGCCATGCAAGTCTTCTGGGAACACATCAGGGTACTCAGAGACAACAGGGAGGCTCTCTAGTCGGGCTTGCGATAGAGGGTACGCACAAGGAAGTGTGGATTTAGGAAGGTTCAAGAACAAGGTAGAACTGCCATAAAAGGGCGAGTTGATGTGAAGGGTTCGGGCGGCTGGGTCTAGAACCACTTGGTGCCGGGTCATCCAATCCATTCCAAGAATGATATCTATTTCGTCCAGGTCAAGGATGATAAGATTCTCCTTAAAAAGGTTTTGGCCTAGCTGAATAGGCACATTAACACTCATCCAATCAGATGTGATCATTCCACCCGGGGTGGATATTCTAAAGGACCCTTTGATTTGGCATTCTTGTAACCCACACTTGTCACGGGTCTTTCTCCCGATAAAACTATGTGAAGCTCCCGAGTCAAACAAAACCAAAGCTGAAAAGCTGTGAATCAGAAAGGTACCCGTCATTATCGGCGCACCTTCGGGAAGCTCTGCTGCATGGGTAAAGTTCAGTCGTCCTTGGCGAACTTGCACCTTGGGCCTCTTCCCTTGGTTGGGCGCTGCATTGCTCTGCCCTGGGCGCGGGCTCTGATTTCTGGGGCAGTCCTTGGCGAAATGTCCTTCATTGCCGCAGGTGAAGCAGCGGTTACCGGTTGCAGGGAGGGGTGGTGGCAGGTTTGGCTGGGGCGCCTGTGGTTGGAAACCAGGAAAACGGGGCGCTGCTGCTGGTGGGGGTCGGGCAATCCACCTTCCCAACTTCTGGGGTCGGCTGGGCGCTTGTGGAGGAACCATCCTGAATCTTCGAGTTGGCTGGCTCGGAAATACCACGGAGGCCTTCCTCTTCTGGTTGGCTTTGAGAGCCTGCATGCAGTCCTCTTGCGAGATGGCCAGGTTGACCAACTCGTTGTAGGTATCCACCTTGATGGGGTTCAACCTCTCTCTGAGTTCTAAACTCAGTCCTCGGCGGAATCTGTCCCGCTTCTTCTCGTCTATGTCCGCATGATAGCCGGCATAACGGCATAGATCATTGAAAGTTTGAGCGTAGTGCAGGACATCTCGGGGTCCCTAGGTAAGAGCCAGGAACTCATTGAGCTTGCGCTCCAGGAGACCTTCCGGAATGTGATGTGCTCTGAACGCGGTCTTGAACTCGTTCCAGCTGACCACATGGCCGGCCGGCAACATAGCATGGTGGTGGTCCCACTAGAGCCGGGCGGAACCACGCAGCTGTTGAACCGCAAATCGGGCCTTGTTATGGTCGGGGCACGGGGCGGTGAGGAGCTCGAACTTGGATTCAATCGTACGAACCCAGGCGTTGGCGTCGAGCGGGTCTTGTGTCCTCTGGAACAAAGGGGGCTGCGTCCCAAAAAGTCTTCGTACCGAGCAACATGAGGCTGCTGTTGAGCCCTTCCCCCATGGGGCTGCTGCTGTTGTCCTTGTACAAGATGCCTTAGCAGCTCGGTTTGAGCCGCTAAGATTGCCTCTAGTGGGGACGAGGGCGGGGGTGGGGGAAGATCTTGTCTTTCCTCACTGCTGCCGGGCACAGAACCAGATCTGGTGTGATGCGCCATCTGCAAGAGTTAACGTTCCTTTAAATTCATAATCTTAGAAGTACTCCAACAGATGGAACGCATAAGTTAAATTTCTCCGATGCAACTCTTGCTGATAATGCAACACACGTCCTCATAAGGGAGGTACACTCTTCTCATTGTCATGTTAGTTAGCGTTTATCCTGGCATTGCACTCGACTTCGGGCAAACCATACCATACCCAGACTCCTGGAATTTCCTTACATCCGAACTTAAGCCACGGGGTCGGGCTAAGTGATCATCCCGAGAAAAGGGGTCGGCAATGATCCACACTAAAAAGGGGTCGGGCGAGGCGGAGACTGCCTCGAAAGGTCGGGCGAGGCGGAGAACTGCCTCGAGGGGTCAGGCGCATCCGATCTCGCGAACCGGGGTCGGCCAAACTTGAACAGACCCACAGAAAAACAGCGCGTGTGGTCGCAGCACAACTCACTTAGTCTAACATTCCAACATTTGCAAAGAATCAAAGGTCAGACTCAGGATTTGATTTCATTGGGATCTTTTTACAGAGGTGTTCCAAACACAGGGAGTACTCGACTCAAGGCTAACCTATTACAGATCTTTCCAAAATTTAGGCTGCCGAGGAGTACAACAAAACAATGAGTTCCTTGCAACTCTCCATCTACAAATGAACACTATGAGTAGGAGAAGGGGCGCCGTCCTTTTCAATGTCCATACTGGACGCTTTCTCAACCTCCTCGGGGTCCTCTTGAGCTTCTAGTTGCATCTGGAGGGCGTGCATATCATCGAGCTCGGCGTGATGCTCGTCCAGATGAGCATTGGCAACCGCCAGCTCCATTTCCACTTCCATCTTCTCCTCCGATAGCTCGATCATGCCGTCCACCAAGTCGGCTACTTCTCCTTCGAGCTCAGAGATTCTGTCTTGCATGTCATGGATCTGAACGCCTCGCTGGATAAGCTGATATGTTTGGCCGACCAGGTCTCTTCTGGCGGCCTGGAGGTGTCCTTGGGCATCCACGGCGGTCCGAGCAAGAATGGTCATGGCTCTTCCTTGGAGCTCAATCATCCAATAGAGGGCTAACATACACCGGATGTTGGTGGTGATGGTGACCATAGAGTAGGTGGTGGCCAGCACCTCGATATTTCCGATGCGGTCGAGCCACGCCGGATCCAACCAGTTTCTGGTAGGGAACAGGCCGATGGGGTCTAGGGTGACCTCCAGTGGGTGTAACTGACAGAAACGAGTAAGGAGCTGAAGGGCGGAGGACTCCCAGGTGTCCTCCGGAGCAAAAACCGTATGCTGATATCCCGAACGAGGGCCAGTCGAGCCGCACAGGAGGAGGAGGTACTACCGCCTGTATGTTGCACGTCTGGACACCTTGCTCCAGGTACAGTCGTCCCGCATACAACGATGGGGACTGGTACCCGAACCATTTCAAGGTATCCCACAAGATCGCGGGGAAGCCCTCGAAGTGTAGACACGTTGATTGGAAGGTGCCATCCGCTCCAAACAGAACGTGTCCGGGGGCGGCCATCTGGAACCAAGAAACCAAAACCACGTGAGCTAGAATCCAAAGGTCAGGGGTCGGACACAGAAAGCATTCAGTTTTGACCAAGCACGAGCGGGAAGAAAACTAGAAATCCTTAAACCGAAGAAGAGCTTCTCCGAGCAAGGTTGCTTTTGAGGAAGGTGACTTTACAGATTTTAGCTTATGTCGCATGCACGGCCTACCTCGTTCTCAACCAAAACAACTGCCAAAACTTTGGTCTTACGCAGTTAGTGCCGGTGGCAAGGCAACAGTACGTCTCTCCCTATAATAGCTAGTCGGTTCTAGCAACGTCTCCTAAGCGAACGCAGTTAGTGTACCTGCAGAAAACACCACCACACGAACCTTTCGTGCCAGCACCCACGAAAGCGTTCCCAAACATTACCGCTCACTATAGGAACGACACCCATGCGTTCAAGGCTGCATGGACAGCACTCAACCGTGGAAATAGGTTCCCTTTGAGTGGAACCGTATAACCCTTCGCATACTCGCGATGCGGAATCAGCGCACGTGTAATAGACGTGGCGAACAACCGTGCTGATAGGCTCGTTGGAATCGAACCGTACCAACCTTCGTATGGATTACATACGGAACCTGCGCACGTATGATAGACGTGGGCGAAACAACCGCGATGATAGGGTCCTTTGAATAGAACTCCCTATCAACCCTCGCATACTCGTGATGCGGAACTCGGCACACATATGATAAACGTGGCGAAGTGCTGGAAGGGTTAGCAAGATAACCAAATAAATATTAGCCACCTAAAACAACCCCAAAATCCCCTAGGGCCTCTCGCACTAAAGTCATCCTTAACGATCGTACGAGATTTTTCAAAAAGTTTCTTGCAACTTTTATCTTTTCAAAGAAGTTGTTAGGGCTTGTTGTGTTCTCTGTATTGCTAAACCGGCTCTAGTACCAGCTGTGGCGGATCCACTTAGGATTAGCTTGATTAAACAAGGTTAAGTCGCCTAACATGCGACACCCATGCCTAAGCCAAGTTAACACGAAGTGCCGTCGGATTTCATCCGATTAACCACTTGAACAGGATCGAGTTAGCAAACTCACACGAAGGTGAGTGGTTCCAGAGAATACAACAAGTCCACCGAGTTAAACAACTTGACCATTTAGTTTGGTTATAAAACAAACATCAGAGTTTTACAAGGTTCAAAAGAAAAACAACAGAAGGTAAAACAGCAAGCGGAAGCTTCACAGGGGTCGGACGTCCTTGGTGAGGCCAGCCAAGACGTCAGTGATCCCTCTCCTCGCCGACCGAGGAGGGATCCCACTCAACCGTCCAACCCGGAGGGAGTTGGGGCAGCCAAGTGCCAGCAGAAGGGGGCTCGGGAACAGCAACAACACCTGAAAAAGAAAAGTCACAACAAGGCTGAGCTACTAAGCTCAACAAGACTTAACCGACAGGGAGCGCGCTAAACTACCTCTTCTAGACATGCAAGGCTTTTTGGCTGAGGGGTTTGTTTGCCAAAAGCGCTAGGTGTAACCCTACTTTCAAGTTTTAGCTCCGGTTCTAAGTTCATTATCCGGTCTAAGTTTGCAACCTATTCTAAGCAATCATAGAACCAACCAAAGGTATGTATATATCATCAACAAAACCATGCCATCATCAGATTCCTTATTTACTCAGGGTGACATAGTGATCAAGCAGTCTCAAACTGTGAGAGGCAGACGAATCGATTTGAGTTTCTTAACCATGCATGGCGAACCTAACCTCACGACATCCGCGTACCACAAGGGCCGCTTCCTGTGTCGGCCGTCCCCATCAATTCCCAGGCACGTGTCAGGTCCAAACTTCCCTTGGCATGCAATGCTCCACAGTCCCAGCCTCGACCGTACTGTGACCGCACTTGCACCCACATGATGCACCATGGGAACCTCGTTCCAGGGACAGCAGGGGTATAAGCCACGCCCTAGTTCAATCAGGTACTAGGCTTCCCCATCCCATACTAGGTATGAGATTAGTACCTTCAAACACTTGATCACGAACACCACCACTGTCGGGCCTTAGCAAGTTCATAGACAGACGGGGCAATCATCCGTCCACCAAAGAATTACCTCAAACCCTGCCCCGTCCATCGTCCTTATAGTTGTAACAGAAGGTAAACAACCAACTCCTACAACTCGCGAGTGATAGGAATCACTCGGCTTTTACCGTTTCCTATTTAAGCAAAGCATCTATTCGGTCCAACAGCTAGTGTTCAGATCATGGGAAAACTAAGTCATGCATCTATGGTTCCAAACAACTCCTATGTGTAAATGCACAAGCATGTTAAAGGAGGCATGCGCAAGTTTGGAAAACGTAGGGGTTTCATGCATCCGGGGCTTACCATCCGGGGTCGGCGAACAGACAGGGTCGGGCGAGACGGAAAAAGGGGTCGGACGAACAGAAGGGTCGGACGAGGCGGAAAAGGGGTCGGACGAACAGAAGGGTCGGGTGAGGCGGAAAAAGGGTCAGCAGCTTACCTTCGTCTTACAAGGAAAGATTGGGGTTGGGAAGAGCAGGTTTGGGCGGAGGAACTGGAACACTAAGACTTGTGGCGGAGATGTCCGGCGGTGCTCCGGCGGCGGCGGTGCTTCTTGTGGATCACAAGTAAGCTCTTACGCAGCACGGAGGAGCAAGCGGCTGGGTGGATTGGGGGAAAACGGTGTGGAGCGGAGAGGAGAGTTCCTCAGGGACTTAGTGTGGTGGCGCTGGGAGCTCGAACAGGGAGCAAGAAAAATGGCGGGAGGGTAGCGATGGCGAAGGGGACTCCGGCGGGGCTCGCGCATTCCCTTTTATAGTTGCGCGGGAGTGAGAAGGGGAGCGGCGCGAAGGCCGGGGAAGAAGCAATGGAGTGCTCTGCCCGGGCGGTGATTGAGCGACGAGGGCGGTGGAACAGGACTTCGGGGGTGACGCCGGCGGTCATTGGGCTCTGGCATCAGGGCGGTGCAGGCGCGGGTTTTCTGGTGGTTGAGATTTGGCAGAGGCGGGCGTCGTCGTGCGGTGGAGTTGATGGAAGTGACCGGGAAAACGGCGCTAGGATCGAGGGTGCACAGGTGAGAAGACAGGCAGCCGCGAGGGCGCGGGTGAGCGTGGAGCAACAGATTGTCGGGCGGCTTCTGACAGGGCGGGAAAAGGAGCTATCGCTGCCGTGGTCGGGGTTGGCGGAGGAGGAATCGTTGTGTAGCGAAGACCGGGCGGCGCGACTGTGGCGAGGTGACGGAAAAGACGGGCGACATCGGGCTCTGCGGCCGGGATCTGGCGATGTGATGATGGGCGCGGGCGGCGAGGTGCTGCAGAAAGGTTGCAGAGGGGCTTCCGCTGCGATTGGGGAGGAGGGCGCGAGAATCCATTTGGTCGCGGGCCGAAGACGAGGCGGAGCGGCGGATGTCGGAGGAGTTGAGCCACACGGTGGGGGAACTCTGAAGCGGGCATGCAACTCGAGTGCGCCTGTCGCGGAAGATCTAGGAGAAAAGATCTCGTGGGTCCACCGGTCAGATTGAAGGGAGGTGTTGGGGGATGACTCAGAAAGATCCGGCGGGTGAGTTGGGGTCGGTGGGGTCGGAACTGGATGCTAGCGGAGAGGGGTCGGGTCTCAGGGGTCGGGACCGGACTGGAGGTTGATCACTTAGGCTTGGAAAACTAAGACAGGTGAACAGGGTCTCGGATTAAGATTAACTCGGAAGATTTCGAGGTCGGTCGCCACAGTGTACGAACCATAAATAATCTAAAATAACGTAGAAAAATGGACATCAATCCTCAACAAAAATCTTGAAATGAATGGACTAGAAGACCTTTTAGTCCCAGTTGGTAACACAAACCGGTACAAAAATCTACCCTTTAATTCAGTCCCGGTTTGTAATACCAACTCGGTGCTAATACTTCTCAAGTATTTAGTCCTTGTTTGTACTACAAACTTCTCAAGGCTTTAGTCCTGATTTGTATTACAAACCTACAAATGGGGACTAAAAGGTTCTCCACGGGTGACTTCAAAAGGAAATCATCCCCTACTTAATCACACGCGTTGTGTATGTGATATGGTAAGAAAGTTATGCACGAAGTCACGGGTTCGAATCCCGCGTACCACTCACGTGCACATTTTGCGTGAAAAATCACGTAACTTATGACTTGCGACATGTGCGTATTTGCGAGATTTAGTCCTTTAGTCCCGGGTGAGTTACCCGGTACTAAATGCCGAGACTTTTAATCGCGAACTCGTAGTTCGAGGTCCAACAACAATATTAAGGGGGCTTGGACCGGGGACTGATGAAGGATTTTCCACTAATATAAGCTACCTTCCAAGATGTTCTTTTACAATACTATCCTTGACCATAATCTAGTTTATATAATCTAGGAGGGAACAAACAACCCTAAAATCATCTTTTGTCATGCTGCAAGAATTCGGAGGGTGACGTGTACGTGCCATTATTAATCCATAGTGTTAGAGCCTAAAATTGGTTGCGAGCTGATCAGGCTGGGGTGACTAGTCAGACCGATTCATCTAGGTGGTCTGAATGGTCCAGGATCCTATAACTGATCTGGCAAAAGCTAACTGGTCTTACCGGTGGGTATATGCGGTCCGACCGGCCTAATTCTAATCCGAGTGGAATTGAGGAGTCCAAGTAGATTAAGATTTGTAATAGGATTTCCTTGCAGGGCAAGACCTTCCCACCCTATAAATATAGAGGGCCATGGCAGATTGAGGCTAACACCCAATCGATCAAAACATTTACTTTACTTTTATCTCCAAACCCTAATCTTTTCCAACCCCTTGCTTTCCTCCTTTGTCTCAATGGCAGTTGAGGATGTTCTGAGTGGCCTGCCGATCTTAGAGCAACCCTAGGTGCCATCCCTAATGGGGTCCCTCCCGGAGTAATGATCATAGGTTTTCGCATTGCCCCTGTGCCGACCGGTCTAACCGGCCCCTCAAAGACCGTTTTGAGGTAGGAGCCTCGTGAGGTGAAGTTCCACCACACGCAATCTAGTGCAATTCGGTGTGTTGACCAAAAATAGCGTCAACACATTTTTGGCGATTCCGTTGGGGAAGAAAGATCTGATTTCTACAACCATTCTATTAAACCCTAGCCAGATGGGATCTACTACGAAAATTGACATGGACAACATCATCACGGCCTCCATTGAAGATCTCAGCGAAGACGAGCGCCAGAAGTATTTGGTGGCAGATGAGTACTTCAAGACGTAGTTCTTCATTGGCTTCAAGAAGGACCACCAGGGCACGGTGACAAGAGTTTAAGATTTCATGATGCTCTCGTTCAAGATGAGCGAGATTGTCAGTGTTTAGACCCGGCAACCTACCGACAGGGCTGCCCAAGGTAGAGTTTTGGTCGGTGGGGCTCATCGAGATTAGGAACTTAAAGGTAAACACAGACACACAATTTAGATAGGTTCAGGCCACTGAATAGCGTAATATCTTACGTCCTGTGTGTTGGTTGTATTGAATTGCTTTGGAGGGGGTTCCTGCCTCGCCTTATATACACGAGACAGAGTTACAAGTCGGTTGATTAAAAGAATGCTAGTTGGCAATGACTAGAGGAGTTCTACTCTTATTACAATGAGTAATTTTCTAATCCTCAACTAGTTCCTGTTTTTCATGTAGACTACGCCATCCTACGCCATGGTCTCCATATCAGATGCATCTCAGTGTCCAACCCCATACTTGTTGTTGTACATATATCTATGGGCCCACCAGAAGGTTTGGATAGTCCTAAATATAGGGCTGGATACTGAGATGCATCTGACATGGAGACCATGGCGCAGGATGGTGTAGTCTACATAGAAATTTAGGAACTAGTCGAGGATTAGGAAAATACTCATTGTAATAAGAGTAGAACTCCTCTAGTCGTATCCGACTAGTATTCTTGTAACCAACTGTCCTGTAATCCTGCCCCCGACAATATAAGGTGAGGTAGGGACCCTCTCCAAAGCAATTCAATCCAACCAACACACAGAACATATGGTATTACGTAATCTAGTGGCCCAAACCTGTCTAAATCGTGTGTCTATGTTTACCTTCGAGTTCATGATCTCGACGAGCCCCACTAACCAAAATACTACCTCGGGTACCACCCTCAGTAGGTTGCCGGATCTAAACACTGACAGCTAGCACGCCAGGTAGGGGATCTCACTGAGAATCCATTGGCGAACTCGATGGCACAAGTCATCATCAAGCCAACCGTCGTGTTTGAAGCAAGCACGACGTTCATCTTTGGCTCATTGGTTCGCATACGGTGCTGGAAATTTCCACCGCCACATTGCGTCGACCTCGGAGAAGAAGCATCAAACCATGAAGCTCCAGCGCTAAGCTGTGGAGGATCTCGTTGAGAATTTCAGTGAATTTTCAATTTCTGACCTAGTCAGAGGCTGGAGGGACAAGTCTAAGTACAACTCGACTTCTCCCGTCGGTTGGATTAACCTGCACGAGTTGGCACATAAGCCATCATGCAAGTTAGATTGCCACCGGAGTTGACTCCCGTTCAGACACCACAACTCGACCACCGTTTATCAGGCGGCCCTATCCAGATCACAATCTGATACGGATGTGGTTGAGGACCTCGACTACTACTCGGATCCGGAGGAGGAGATTTCATTATCAGGTCAGCAGCAGGCCTGGTAATCACATCAACTCCAAAAGGCAGATTCGTCTATTGGCCTAGTATGAAGCCACCCGCTCTCACCAAGGACGTCGACTCGCGCCTCATCACATAGCTTGACACTCTCCCGTACCAGAAGGGAGCTCCTTTGTTGCCCATCTATGACTTACGAGGAAGGTGGCACTACGGAGGTTATTACTTCAAGCTCGGGAAGCTACTCTCCAGATCGAGAACTCTTCACACTCATTACTGGACCCGCGACATGAGTGTCACCTAGATGATGTCTCGTATGATGAGCTCACTACCAACGTTGTTGGAGAAGAGATCGACGCTCAAAGAACTCGACGACGAGCAAGAAACGCTGCAAGAGTAGAGTGTTGCTGCCGCCTGGTAGTGGATTTACCAATACAGAACTTGGACAATGCCTTTGAAACAGTTCAAACGCGTCAGCATCATACTCCCCTGGCTAAAGTCGTGTCTATTGCTCTCATCACCCGCGCGATGCCCCAGAACAAATACACTAGACATTTGGCTGAACTGGTGGAACTCGTGTACACACAACTCGATCAGTAGAATCTAATACAATCAGTCCAACATACTGCATCCCAGCGAAGTCAACATGGCATAGCCATAGAAGCCCTCCACCTAAACTAAGTCAACTTGGAGGCGCTAGACCAATCCAAGCTAGAGCTAAAAGTAGTTGGGCAGGACCCTCGGGAGGCTGTGGCTACCGTGGGGATAACCCAAAGCCTAAACGCCCAGTAGGAGACCGCCATAATAAAATCAACGCTAGCCGTGATGCCCATACCATCATCGATGGAGGATGCCGCGAGTGCGAGCAAGAAGACGAACACCCTGGGGATGATACTGACGGATTTCCCACCTTCTCCAGACGTGTGAGGAGGATAATTCTACCTAAAAAGTTCAAACCCCCAGGCATCACCAAGTATGTTGGCAAGCAAGACCCAGTCCAATGGCTTCGGTGCTATTCACTATCAGTACAAGCAGCTAGGGGAAATGATGACACCAAAGTCATCTACATCCCTATCTGCATGGAGGCGGTGCCACTCACATGGCTCGAATCGTTGGATAAAAACTCAATCGACTCGTGGAAGGACCTCAAGGTTGCATTCACCAATAACTACGCGGGGGCAATGCAGCATCCTGGCAATAGGATCGACTTGTCTTAGATCAAGCAACAAGAAGGTGAGACCCTATGGAGTTACTTACGCCGTTTCTTCGACAAGAAGGCCATAATCGTGGATGTCACGAAGCGTGACGTCATTGACTATTTCCAAAACAGCCTCCACGACTGCTGGATGTTTCAAGACTTCGACAGAAGACGCCCCGCTAATGTTAAATCAATTAAGATCACGGCACAGATGTGGGTAGATGAAGAAGACAGGGAGATCGAAAGGTTCGAGCCCAATCGCAACAAGGGCCAGAACAACAACAATCAGAACAATGGTCAACACAACGATAAGAACCACAACAATTGCCCTAATAATGACAGCCGAAATAACTACTCGGGAGGTCAGAATCACAAGCGCAAGCCAGACAACATTATCGTGTCAATCTCGCTGTCATCCAAGAAAGGTGGTGGCAAGAACCAAGACAGGCCCTCATTCAATGAGCTCCTGAAGAAACAATGCCCATGACACCCATACCACAAGCACTCTACGTTAGATTGTTTCAGTCTACGTAGAGTCATGAAAGACCTACTAGAGCCATCTAGCACCAAAGATAAGGGTAAGGCTCAATGAAGACGATGGTGACAATGGCAAGTTCCGGAACCCATCCAACACCGTCAACATCATCTTCGGCGGAACCCCGAGTACTGCTACTAAGCGATCCTAGAAGCTCACTCTTCGAGAGATAATGTCCATTGAATTTGCAGTGCCAACGTTCCTCAAATGGACTAGATTCTTAGACCTAGGATGGTATCCCCTCGTCCTAGACCCGGTTGTCACTGGCTCTAGACTTACCAAAGTACTCATCGACGGTGGTAGCAGTCTCAATGTCCTGTTCGCCAAGACACTGAAGAAGATGGGCCTCGATGTCATTGATATGCTCACCCCAACGAACTCTCCATTCTATGGGATCGTCCCGAGCAACGTGGCCGTACCCCGACAGGTGGTTTTGCCAGTTACCTTTGGGAGCAAGGAACCCTACCGAACAGAATACATCCGGTTTGAGGTGGTGAACTTTAAAACATCATACCATACCATCCTTGGAAGACCAGCATTGGCCAAATTCATGGCCATACAACACAACATGTACTTAGTATTCAAGATGCCGGGATCCAAGGAAGTACTCTCCCTACACGGAGACTTAAAGAGGTCCTACGACTGCGACACAGAAGCCGTGGAGCTAGCAGCAACTACCCAAGTACCAAACTCAATGATGCAAGTCTTCGCCGCATCCAAGAAGTTGTCCCCATCAGAACTTGAGATCCCAGAAAAGAAGTCGGGGCAACCAAGGTCAAGCCGGCAAGTGAAGTAGACATCAAAGACACTGACCTTGAGACTGGTGATAGTTCCAAGACAGCCCTCATTGGCACAGGGTTGGATCCTAAATAGGAAAGCACGCTTGTCAGCTTCCTACGGGCCAACCAAGACATCTTCGTGTGGAAACCAACGGACATGATGGGGGTGCCCAGGGAGCTGATCGAGCACTTACTCAACGTCGATCCAAAAGCTACACTAAAAAGGCAAAACCTACGACGATTCGTGTTGGGATATGAGGTAGGCTACACTAGCGCAAATCAAAATTTCTACCGCGTAAAACCAGGAAGAACTGTCGTATAAGGATCACGGGATTACCACTCGACGCACTACTGGTGCGGAAGATGTAGATATGCGTCGATGCAGTGAAGACGATCACGTAGTCGTACGTAGTCGATCAACGTAGTCGTACGTAGTCGATCACGTCAACGTCCAGCAGCTCCTCAGCAGCTCGTCCACGTGCAGCAAGATCGCCTCCCGTGCCGCGGCTCATCGTGGCTTGTCGTCGGCTCGTCGTGGCTCGTCGGCGGCTCGTCCAAGTGCTGCAGGCGCAACACCTCCAAGGTATCCACACGTGCAGGGAGGAAGCGTCGCAAGCCGGACTGCTAGATCCGCGAGTTGCAACAGGCGAGGGCGTGGGAGGCGCGGCAGGTGTGTTTCGCAAAAAGGTGTAAACCCTAGGGCGCCCCCACCCCTCTATTTATAGAGGTTCCTAACGGGCCTCTGGGTTCGAGGCCCATTAGTACTTCTAAACCTAATCCAACTCGGATCAGATCCGAATTGGGCTTCCAGCCCCTTAAGTGTGTGACCCTATGGGTTCGGATACGTATAGACATGGCCCGAGTACTCCTACTCGGCCCAATAGTCGGTAGCAGCCTCTAGCAAGACGTGCCAACTCCTATACGTACACGAAGATCATATCAGACGAACCATCACAACATAATATACATGCTATTCCCTTTGCCTCACGATATTTGGTCTAGCTTCAAGCCGACCGCTCTTTCTTGATCCTGTGATTCGGAATCCCTTTGTAGGTTAACTCTTAACCGTACGTAGCATGGCCATGCATTTTCGGATCCGATCACTCGAGGGGCCTAGAGATATCACTCTCAATCAGAGAGGGGCAAATCCCATCTTGATTGACCATGTCTCATAGCATGCTTCTTGACAAACCCGAAAGCTACCTTTATAACTACCCTGTTACGGCGTAGCGTTTGATAGCCCCTAAGTAGGTCGATCCACATCTAGAATACATGCGACAATCTCAGGTCTAAGGACAAAGCGTATATGTTGTTTAAAGAGAGAACTACTTCTCGTGTTGGGTCAGTCCTAGCACATGTCTCCACATGTGTCCACATTATTAGTCCAACATCTCCATGTCTATGACTTGTGAAACATAGTCATCAACTAATACATGTGCTAGTCTAATATTCATGTGTGTCCTCACATGAACTCCGACTAGGGACAACTTTAGAATAACCATACAAGTAAAGAGTTCACATACAATTCACATAATTGCAAATCAATTCAAGTAGCCTTCAATGGATATTCAATGAACACAACATACAAATCATGGATACAAATGGAATATCATCATCTCTAAGATTGCCTCTAGGGCATACCTCCAACAATTCGCCCAAGATAGAAGGGAAGCCATCAAGAAAGAGCAGGCCAAACTACTTGCGGTGGGCTTCATAAAAGAAGTATATCATCCAGATTGGCTTGACAATCTCGTCCTGGTGTGAAAGAAAAACAACAATGAGTGAAGGATGTGTGTCGACTACATAGACCTCAACAAGCACTGTCCAAAGGATTCCTTCGGGCTCCCTAGGATTCATCAAGTCATCGACTCCACAGCTGGATGTGCCCTACTCTGTTTCCTTGATTGTTACTCAGGGTATCACCAGATAACTCTCAAGAAGGAATACCAGATCAAGACTATGTTCATCACCCCATATGGAGCTTTCTGTTACACAAAAATGTCTTTCAGGATTGAAGAATGCAGGCGCTACTTATCAACGTGCAATCCAAGAGTGCTTCAAGAAGCAACTACACCGCAACGTAGAGGCGTACGTGGACGACGTGGTCATAAAGACCTGAAATCTCGATGATCTGATTGCAGATCTAGAAGAAACTTTTGCAAGTCTATGAGAATCCTGGTGGAAGCTCAACCCGACAAAGTGCATATTCGGTATGCCTTCCAGGAAACTAGTCGGGTTCATCATCAGTCATCGAGGTATTGAGGCTAACCCTGAGAAGATCTTCGCCATCGCCGATATGCATGCCCCATCAGGCATCAAGGATGTCCAGAAGCTGATTGGATGCATGGCGACCCTAAACAGATTCATCTCAAGACTTGGAGAACGAGGCCTACCCTTCTTCAAACTACTCAAGTGGCAAGAATAGTTTTAGTGGACCGAGGAGGCAAATCAAGCCCTACAACAATTGAAGGACTTTCGATCAAAGCCACTGGTTCTCATGGCATCAAACCCAAATGAAGATTTGCTACTTTACATCGCTGTGACTACTATTGTCATCAGCACGATGATCGTAGTTGAAAGACCAGAACCTGGCCATGTATACAAAGTATAGAGGCCTATTTACTTTGTCAGTGAGGTGTTGTCAGAGTCCAAGACCAGATACCCGCTAGTCCATAAATTGTTATACGCAATACTACTCACCTCACGGAAGCTACGACATTACTTCTAGGAGCATAAAATCTTTGTCGTCACCGACTTCCCCCTAGGAGAAATTCTCCACAATCAGGTTGCGATAGGCAGAATATCTAAGTAGGCAGTAGAACTCAGAGCACTGTCCCTGAAATTCAAGCTGAGGACTACAATCAAGTCCCAGACCCTAGTCGATTTCCTGGTAGAATGTTAGGAGAATCAACTACCAACACCAGCAGAGCATCTAGAGCATTAGGTCATGTACTTTGATGGATCACCTAAGCTCGAAGGTGCTGGTGCAGGAGTACTTTTGAAATCTCCCAAAGGCGAACAACTCAAGTATGTCCTGCAAATCTTTTCTTACGACACAACAAGAACTATGTTCTAGTCGGAGACAAGCTTTACAAAAGAGGCACAATATCAGGAGTACTCATGAATTGCGTCAGGCATGACAACAAGGATATACTGGAGGAGATCCATAAAGGCATTTGTGGCAACCACACATGCTCACGCACAATCGTGGGTAAAGCTTTTAGATCAGGGTTCTATTAGCCTCCAGCTCTCGCTAACGCCGAGGAACTAGTTTGCCGATGCTAAGGGTGCCAATTCTTCACCAAGCAGTAGCACATCCATGCCTACAAGCTGATCACCATACCACATGCTTGGCCCTTCGCGTGCTGGGGGCTAGACATGATTGGCCCATTGCCCACCGTGCCTGGAGGATTCAATCGAGTTCTGGTAGCCATTGACAAGTTTACCAAGTGGATCAAGGTGAAGCCATTTACCTGCCCCAAAGCAGCCAGAGTACTTGACTTCCTCAACAAGCTTGTTCATTGCTATGGCTTCCCCAATCACATAATCATAGACCTAGGTTCAAACTTCAACAACTATGGGTTCTAGGAATACTGTGAGAACAGTGGGATCAATGTCCGATATGTCTCTGTTGCTCATCCGCGGGCCAATGGACATGTTGAGCATGCTAATGGGATGGTATTGGAAGCTCTCAAAAAAAGGCTGCATGGTATCGGAAACACGAAAGGAGGCAAGTGGCTCAAAGAACTACCCAATGTTCTCTGGAGGCTCCGTACCTAGCTGTGCAATAAGGCAATCGCCCTACTTCCTAGTCTACGGATCTGAAGCTGTCCTACCTACTGATGTCATGTGGAAATATCCAAAAGTTGAGCAATGCGAGGAAGGCGCAACAGAGGAAATAAGGTGTCTAGACATTGACAGCCTCGAAGAAGCTCGTTGCGTAGCACTCATCCAGTCTGCAAGATATCTCGAAGGCCTTCGCCGCTAGCATGATCGAAACATCAAAGAACGATCGTTCAACATAGGCAACATGGTCCTTTTATCATCTCCAGGACAAGCTCAACTCACCATGGGAGGGGCCTTTTATCATCTCCAAGGTCACTAGACCTGGATCATATTGATTACAAGACCCCTCAGGTGAAGATGTCGACAACTCGTGGAACATTAAGCAACTCTGTTGATTTTCTCCCTAATTTAGATTTGCATATTCATGTAAATTGACCATCGACCCTAGCTGTAGATTTACAATTCAATAAAGCAGTCATATTTTTGCCGTAATTCGACTACTTTCTTCTGCTTTATCGCAGCTTGCAGAAGTAAGTTCGTAGTACGCCTAATGAGCTATTCAGCTCTCTGGGCAAAATCGCCCAATCGCGACTTGTGATAACAAGTCTACAAAACTCCAACGAGCTATTCAGCTCCCTAGCAAAATCGCCCAAGTACGATTTGTAGTAACAAGTCTACAAAATTCTAATGAGTTATTCAACTCACTGGACAATCGTCCAATTGTAGCTTGCAAAAGCAAGTTCGTAGGAGTCAGGGGGTTATTTAACACCTGATGACTACTTGTCGCAGCTTGCAGAAGCAAGCTTGCAGTTAACAAAAAAGGTTATTCAACCTTACTTGGACAAATCTGTCCAATCGTGGTTTGCAAAAGCAAGTTTGCCTCTAGTCAAGGAGTTATTTAATGCCTGATGACAACATATTGAAAAAATCTGTCCAATGCGGCTTGCAAAGACAAGTCAGCACTTTGCAGGGATTACCTAATCACCTGACAAACTACTCATCAGGCTATTTAACCTACTCACGGCTTGTATAAACAAGATTGCAGTTCCAGGCTTTCCAGAGCATAACATCAATACAACTCAGAGAAGTTGTAAAGATAGGCTCTAATCATCAAAATCCTGAAGAGATTACTTGCACAGTGATCTACTATCCAGGCAGCTTGAGTACTCGTGCACCGCAAAAAAGGAACACATAACAAGAGTACTCACAACTAGCGCCTGATGAGACTCATCAAAGAAGCCTTGTGCGCAGACACTTACATCTACCGTACGAGCAAATATTAGGGAAGATTGTAAGATGCACTAAAATAACAAGTCGAAAGCAGCAGAGATTGCAACAAGACTTAGCAATATTTACATTACAAAGCATTCGTATTATGTTTTCAATACAGAACTGATGTTTGCTTTAATACAAAACTACTTAAGGACGAGATGATTGGCTACTTCTTCTACAATGGGATTCATCTCCTGTATGTACTCCTCAAATAGATCATCAGATCAGTCCTGTGCTATACCCTCCGCAATAGGATCCAGATCGGCTTGAGGATAGAAACAGTTGACAAAGCTAGATCTTCTGAATATAGCCGGTGAATTTCCGTGGGATGTCCTTGAGTACTTCAGATAGCGGACGGGGCTCTACAACTCCAACTAGAGGCTCCACCATGTCCGCTATTAGCTGAGCCGCTTCAAATATCTCCTTCAGAGCGAGATTGGCAGCTTCCAGCTCAGCTTCGCGCTCTCGAATGGTCTTCATGGCATTGACAAGATCAACCTTGCGTCCCCACACATCTTCTTCTCCTTCTCAAGGTGATGTTCCAGATTTTCATATTTTAATACAAGCATATCATGCTGATCGGCTACACAGTAATGCGTGTTGTTCCAATCTGTGACTTGTCCTTGGAGATCTTCATTTGACTTTTCGAGCACTGCACAAATAATACACAAGAGATCAGTATTTCCAACTGAATTAGTACTTGGAATCCAACGAGGAGAGCAGTTACCTTCGATTTGCTGGTTCAACAATTTGTTGCACCACCTGAGATGGTCTTTCTCTTCCTCAAGTTGTTGGATGTGGTTACAAGATTCCGCGGCAGCTCCATCATACTTCATCAGCAGTTAGAAGGAGTACTCCCTCTCCTTGGCAAGTTCTTTCTCAAGGGCCTCAGCACGGAGTACTGTATCCTCATAGCCTTCAAGCATCTGAGACTTGCGATGGGAGTGCTTGATGACATCCTGCGCCACACAATAAGTACTCATATTAAGGCATGGGTACTAATTGCAAGCTATGTGTCAATGGAACAAGCCAGATCAAGCATACCTCTATGTAAGCGCCGATAGGACGGTGCACCTCCATCATTCCAGCAACCACATCCACGTGCAATAGAGGGTCATCGATCAACTGGATTTCTTCAAGATGAATTTCCCCAGCCAACAGTAGATTTGCACAAGCTTCATAATCAGTTGTGTTGTGCGGAACCACAACAAGGTTTGTCGATGGACCTGGCTCGGAGGATGCGTCGGCGGCCATCACTTTCAAAACTGTCGCCGCTTCAATTTCCACCTTTGTCTCATGGGCTACAGAAGTAGACACGATGCTAGAAGTATTCGCCGCCACTTCTTCGAATATTTGTTGCTCGGGAGCTGGCGGCACAACGTCGGCAGAAGTAGCCTTTAGCGTGGAAGATTTTTTCTCGGGTAGTCCTTGGAGTACTGGGATCTGCTGGATCGGAACAACCTCTTGGGCTGAGTGGCTGCTACCATCAGCTGCAGGATTGGCGTCAGATCTAGACAAATCAATGTACGAGGATTTCCTACAAGAAGATACAAAATTTCCATTACAACAACATATTTACAAATCAAAATAAGTACTCAAAGGAGCAGCAAGACATACCTTGTAGATCTTCTCAACTTCAAAGAGGGTTCTCTTGTAAGGCGCAGACGTTTGATGGTAGGAGATGGTCCCTTTGGCATGGCTTGCATGGTCGTAGCAAGATCATCGCCAGCCTTAGCTACCACCTCTACTGTCCCAGTTGCTCTTGCGCTAGCAAGGTCCACCACTGATCCAGATGTGTTGCTATGAATAACAACACTAGGTTCTGGATCATCTTCAATGTGATCACCTCCTTGATGACCGGTGTAACGTCCCTAAAATTGACCAAATTAAATCACTTGCTAAAAATCATTTTCAAAATCTTTTCACCGCTTGAGATCCCAAATCCCGTCTTCCTGGCGATTCCGTCGTTCCTGCCATCTCTCTTTATTCCATCGCCGTGCGACTTTGACCGTACCCTGTGCACCATCAGATCA
>NC_028451.1:24283490-24288551 GCF_000263155.2 Setaria italica | reverse complement strand
GGTGCCGTGACACGCATCTCTTCACCCAAGGTGAGTGGATGAAGGGGTTCTCCTGTCACGTCTCTCTGTTTTTCCCCCTCGGCGCGCACAGCCGTCCCACCAGCCCACCCCCGGCCTGGCATCCCCCCTTCCCTCCTATGTTTTGAGAAGGAGAAGTCAAAATTGCCTTTTACCCCTCCCCTTATCCCCCTTTGCACCAAGACCCCCCTCCTTTTCCTATTTTCTGCAGGAGCCCCTCCGTCATCTCGCACTTTTCTAACAAAGAGGTCCATGAACCTTTTATTTTATGCCCCAAATCACAATTCGCCGACATTTTATGCGCCTAAACACCTCCCGTGATTCCCAAATTCGACCACAACATTTCTAAATATATTTGTACTCAATTGCCTACCATCTCCCTAATAAACACCCTTTCTAGCTCTTTCTAGCTCTCTCTCTCTCTCTACTCGAGCTCAACGTATGGTTCTAAAAACCTCTTTCTTTTTGTTTATTGTGTTTTTGCTTGTGTGTGCCGCAGTTAACGGAGTAACCAAGGAGGAGGAGCCTGAAGAGGAGCTTGGAGGCCAGTACCACGAGCTGAAGCCCAAGGACCCATACCGCGAGCAGCTCCCGGAAGGCTTTTAGGATCACCCTTTGATGCATATTTAACCCAGTTTTATAGACACAACCTATTGGCTGTTTTTATAAATTTCATATTGTTTTACTACTTAAAACCCAGTTGGATAGCCACCATAAAATTGGTATGGATTTGTGGTTGGTTTGCCCAAGACTAGGAAGGGAAATGACTCCATATGGGTAATAGTGGACCGACTCACTAAGGTCGCTCACTTCTTACCCGTACAGACCAATTATGGTGAAGAAAAATTGGCTCAGCTCTATGTGAACAACATAGTGAAGCTGCATAGTGTGCCTAGCAGAATTGTTTCGGATAGAGGTACCCAATTTACCTCTAGGTTTTGGAAAAGTCTACATAAAGCCATGGGAACCAAGTTGAATTTTAGTTGAGCTTATCACCCATAGACTGATGGCCAAATAGAAAGGGTGAATCAAATAATTGAAGATATGTTGAGAGCTTGTGTCCTTACCTATGGCAAGGACTGGGAGCAGAGTTTACCCTATGCAGAGTTCTCATACAACAATAGGTATCAGGCCAGTTTAGGCATGTCTCCATTTGAGGCTCTCTACGGAAGAAAATGCAAAACCCCTTTAATGTGGTCAGAAGTGGGAGAACGCACCTTAGTTGGACCAGCCTTTATAAAAGAGGTGGAAGACCGAGTGGCCGAAATCAGAGAAAAGCTGAAGGCAGCATAGTCCAGGCAGAAAAGCTACTCGGACAAGAGGAGATGAGAGTTGAGTTTCAATGTAGGAGACTTCATTATCTCAAGGTCTCACCGATCCGAGGGACTCGAAGGTCTTAGGTCCAAGGAAAATTAGCCCCTCGGTATATTGGACCGTACCCGGTGATGAAGAGAATTGGAGCAATGGCATACTGCATTCAGCAGCCCAAAGAAATGTTAGATATACACCCGGTGTTCCATCTCTCCCAGCTGAGGAAATGTTTGAAAGTCCTAGAAGAGCAAGTACCAGTGGAAACAATAGACCTGCAGAAGGATCTTCGGTATTAAGAAGTACCCATCAAGATCATAGACACTGTCACCAAGAGGATAAAAAATTTAGTGGTGTGGATTTGTAGAGTTCAATGGAGTAGGCATAGTGAAAAATAAGCCACATGGGAATGCAAAGGTGCTTTAAAGAAAGAGTTTCCTCATCTCTTCAGAATTCAGCTGAATCTCAAGGATGAGATTGTTGGAGGTATGCCCTAGAGGCAATCATAGAGATGATGATATTCCATTTGTATCCATGATTTGTATATTGTGTTCATTGAATATCCATTAAAGGCTACTTGAATTGATTTGCAATTATGTGAATTGTATGTGAAACACTTTACTTGTATGGTTATTCTAAAGTTGTCCCTAGTCGGAGTTCATGTGAGGACACACATGAATATTAGACTAGCACATGTATTAGTTGATGACTATGTTTCACAAGTCATGGACATGGAGATGTTGAACTAATAATGTGGACACATGTGGAGACATGTGTTAGGACTGACCCAACACGAGAAGTAGTTCTCTCTTTAAACAACATATACGCTTTGTCCTTAGACCTGAGATTGTCGCATGTATTCTAGATGTGGATCGACCTACTTAGGGGCTATCAAACGCTACGCCGTAACAGGGTAGTTATAAAGGTAGCTTTCGGGTTTGTCAAGAAGCATGCTATGAGACATGGTCAATCAAGATGGGATTTGCCCCTCTCTGATTGAGAGTGATATCTCTGGGCCCCTCGAGTGATCGGATCCGAAAATGCATGGCCATGCTACGTACGGTTAAGAGTTAACCTACAAAGGGATTCCGAATCACAGGATCGAGAAGAGGCGGTCAGCTTGAGCTAGATCAAATAATCGTGGAGGCAAAGGGAATAGCAAGTATATATGTGTGGATGGGTCGTCTGATATGATCTTCGTATGCGTATAGGAGTTGGCACGTCTGCTAGAGGCCGCTACCGACTATTGGGCCGAGTAGGAGTACTCGGGCCATGTCTATACGTATCCGAACCCCATAGGGTCACACACTTAAGGGGCTGGAAGCCCAATTCGGATCTGATCCGAGTTGGATTAGGTTTAGGAGTGCTAATGGGCCTCGGATCCAGAGGCCCATCAGGAACCTCTATAAATAGAGGGGTGGAGGCGCCCTAGGGTTTACACCTTTTGGCTGAACACACTTGCCGCGCCTCCCACGCCCTCGCCTGTTGCAACTCGGATCTAGCAATCCGGCTTGCGACGCTTCCTCCCTGCACGTGTGGATACCTTGGAGGTGTTGCGCCTGCAGCACTTGGACGAGCCATCGACGAGCCGCCGACGAGCCACGACGAGCCGACGACGAGCCGCGGCACCGGAGGCGATCTTGCTGTGCACGTGGACGAGCTGCTGAGGAGCCGCTGGACGTGATCGATTACGTACGACTACGTTGTTCGACTACGTACGACTACGTGATCGTCTTCACTGCACCGACGCATATCTACATCTTCCGCACCAGTAGTGCGTCGAGTGGTAATCCCGTGATCCTTATACGGCAGTTCTTCCTGGTTATACGCGGTAGAAATTTTGATTTGCGCTAGCGTAGCCTACCTCGTATCCCAACAGTGGTATCAGAGCCTTAGCTGCTTAGTTTTGGATTCGGGATGTGTGCATATGGAGATATGCGAGTTCTCTGTTTGATCTATGTCCTGATTTCGTGCCCTTGCTGCAATGGTAGTGTAACGACATACTCCTACCGGTCGGTTTCCGCCATCGGAGTTAAGTGATACACGTAAATCCAGTTGCAGTGAGGGAAGATCAATATGATTGGTCAAATCGAGATCCAGGGTCATACGCCAGGCGCATTAGATGTGCAATAGTAGATGTGATCTACTGCCGGGGTCGGGATTTTGCCGTATGCGCATGCTTCGGTAAATCAGCCGTAACTTTTCGGTACGATCTCGGATCGGGGCGATTTCTATACGAAAATTGATCTACAGAAAAAGTTACACGTGAATTTCAACTGCTTTGCCGTTTTCGGCGAAATTAGATTTGCCAAATTCGGCTTGGAAGATGGAGTTTCGGGCCTCCCAAGTTTGGAACGTTAGGACGCCTAACTCTCTTTTGCAGGATGTATGTATATATCTTGTGATCAGTATGGCCCCCTTGTGTATGTGATGCATGTGTGTAACTAATTCGTGACCTGCGTGTCGCGCGTACGGCAACACGGCAGGAGCCATATGTGTTGTCACTTTATTGTAATTAATGGTCTGCGTACCAATCTGTGATGATCCAAGCAACTATGTAATCTTCATTACTAGATTCTTTACTAGCTATTAGGCGTAATAGCATGCTCTAGTTCTTGGAGGAATCATCACCAGGAGGATGGCGCACATGGAACATGGAGATGGAGATCACCATGGTGAACAGGTTCTATGGAGATGGAGATCACCATAAGAAAAACGGGCCATACTGTGTCACAACTGTGTGAATGCTATTCTGTTTTATGTTTTACTTTCTGCATGCTGTGATGTTAGAAGTAGAACGATCCCTCACAAAGTTTAAGTTAGTATGCCCTCCCAACTAAAACTTGCGCCGTCCCATGTCTTGTACAATTAGTGGTGGGTCTATGAAATTAGGGTGCCACTAGTTTTCCTTGACTAGACGGGTTTGTGTCGGACACTTACACGCATAAGGGTTGGTTTACTTAACAAGGTTATCTTAACGGTTAAGGACCTTGGGGCATAAAGGTTGGGCGCCGAGACATAGAGATGTCACCCAACAACAGGAGTCATATGTGATATGATTAGCAAAAGTTGCTTACCGACCTACCTCGTTTGCTAGCGGTGATGCTAAAGCTCACTAGTAGACTTGTTAGTTGTGGATCCTGAATCACTAAGTTTCAATAGAGGGATATTGATTTTAGTGGGAGTAGATTCTGTTAAAATAGTTTAATGTAATTTGCTCTATCATGGATACGTTTGTCTTAGTGTATTTTGCATTACTTTTGTTGTAGATTAAATGGCACCTAGCAACACCACCACATCTTTTGCTTTGCGTTCGGTCCTTGAGAAGGACAAGTTGAATGGAACAAACTACTCGGATTGGATCCGCAACCTGAGAATTGTTCTCAGGGCTGAGAAAAAGGAAGATGTTCTAGACAACCCACTACCAGAAGAACCTGCTGAGGATGCACCCGCTGCTGCTAAGAATGCTTACAAGAAAGCATGTGATGCTAACCTTGAAGTAAGCTGCCTTATGCTTGCTTGCATGGAACCCGAGCTGCAGATGCAGTTCGAAACAAACCATGAGGCGCACGATATGATCGTGGCGCTTAGAGACATGTTCCAAACACAGGCCAGGACTGAAAGGTTCAATGTGTCTAGCCTTTGTTGAGAGCAAGCTAGCAGAAGGCGCAGCAGTAGACCACACGTATCAACATGGTTGGTTAACACTCAACGGTTGGAGAAGCTAGGCTTCCC
>NC_028451.1:24215596-24281506 GCF_000263155.2 Setaria italica | reverse complement strand
GGAAAGGTTCCGAGTTTGTCTTTTCCTAAAGATTTGGGGATGTGAAGTGTTTGTCAGCGACTTCAGTCGGACAAGATCACACCCAAGTCGGATAAGTGCATTTTCGTGGGATATCCAAAGGAAACTTTGGGATATTATTTCTACAACCGATCAGAAGGCAAAGTGTTTGTCGCTCGGAACGGGGTTTTTCTAGAGAAAGAGTTTCTCAAAGGAGAAAGAGTGGAAAGACAGTGCATCTTGAAGAAGTTCAAGATGAGCCAATCGGGCAAGAATCAATGAGTGATGCTAACGTAGCAGAACAAGTTGAGATACCCATGGCAAGAGAAGCACCGCCACAACCACGAAGGTCGGCAAGGCTCCGCGAAATGCGGGAAATATTATTGTTGGACAATGATGAGCCTGCGACATATGCAGAAGCAATGATGGACCCAGACTCCGAAAAATGGCAGAGTGCCATGCAATCCGAAATAGAGTCCATGGGAGACAATCAAGTTTGGAACTTGGTTGACCCGCCTGATGGTGTTAAAGCCATAGAGTGCAAGTGGATCTATAAGAAGAAAAAGGACATGGATGGAAATGTTCACATCTATAAAGCACGACTTGTCGCGAAAGGTTTTCGACAAGTTCAAGGAGTTGACTATGACGAGACCTTCTCGCCCGTAGTGATGCTTAAGTCCATTCGGATTATTCTAGCTATAGCTGCATATTTCGATTATGAGATATGGCAGATGGATGTCAAGACAGCTTTCCTGAATGGAAACCTAGCTGAGGACGTGTATATGATACAGCCCGAGGGTTTTGTCGATCCGAAAAATGCTGGAAAGGTATGCAAGCTTCAGAGATCCATTTATGGATTGAAGCAAGCATCTAGGAGTTGGAACATTCGTTTTGATGAAGTGGTCAAAGGGTTTGACTTCACCAAGAACGAAGAAGAGTCTTGTGTTTACAAGAAGGTTAGTGGGAGCTCTGTAGTATTTCTAATCTTATATGTGGATGACATATTACTGATTGGAAATAACATTCCTATGCTTGAGTCCGTAAAGACTTCACTGAAAAATAGTTTTTCGATGAAGGACTTAGGGGAAGCGGCATATATTCTGGGCATTAAGATCTATAGAGATAGATCGAGAAGGCTTATAGGTTTGAGCCAAGATACTTATATTGACAAAGTGTTGAAGCGGTTCAGCATGGAAGAGGCAAAGAAAGGGTTCTTGCCTATGTCACATGGCATACATCTCAGCAAGACTCAGTGTCCTTCGACTGCTGATGAGCGGGATCGCATGAGTAGAGTGCCATATGCCTCGGCTATTGGATCTATCATGTATGCAATGATAAGTACTCGCCCAGATGTTTCATATGCGCTAAGTATGACAAGCAGACACCAATCTGATCCAGGTGAGAGTCACTGGACAGCGGTGAAAAACATTCTTAAGTACTTGAGAAGGACTAAAGATATGTTCCTCATCTATGGAGGTCAGGAGGAGCTCGTTGTAACAGGTTACACCGATGCTAGTTTCCAAACCGACAGAGATGATTCAAAGTCACAATCAGGATTTGTGTTCACGCTAAATGGTGGTGCTGTTAGTTGGAAGAGTTCCAAGCAGGAGACGGTGGCCGATTCTACGACAGAAGCCGAGTACATCGCGGCTTCGGAAGCCGCGAAGGAAGGTGTTTGGATAAGGAATTTCCTCATTGAGCTTGGTGTGTTCCCGAATGCGTCCAGCCCATTGAATCTCTACTGTGATAATAATGGGGCAATTGCGCAAGCAAAGGAGCCAAGGAACCACCAGAAGAACAAACACGTAATGCGGCGATTTCATCTCATTCGAGACTTCATTAACCGGGGTGAGATCAAGATATGCAAAATACACACGGATCTGAACATTTCTGATCCGTTGACAAAACCACTCCCGCAGGCTAAGCATGATGCGCATGTAAGAGCTATGGGTATTAGGTACCTTCTAGATTGACTCTAGTGCAAGTGGGAGACTGTTGGAGGTATGCCCTAGAGGCAATCATAGAGATGATGATATTCCATTTGTATCCATGATTTGTATATTGTGTTCATTGAATATCCATTAAAGGCTACTTGAATTGATTTGCAATTATGTGAATTGTATGTGAAACACTTTACTTGTATGGTTATTCTAAAGTTGTCCCTAGTCGGAGTTCATGTGAGGACACACATGAATATTAGACTAGCACATGTATTAGTTGATGACTATGTTTCACAAGTCATGGACATGGAGATGTTGAACTAATAATGTGGACACATGTGGAGACATGTGTTAGGACTGACCCAACACGAGAAGTAGTTCTCTCTTTAAACAACATATACGCTTTGTCCTTAGACCTGAGATTGTCGCATGTATTCTAGATGTGGATCGACCTACTTAGGGGCTATCAAACGCTACGCCGTAACAGGGTAGTTATAAAGGTAGCTTTCGGGTTTGTCAAGAAGCATGCTATGAGACATGGTCAATCAAGATGGGATTTGCCCCTCTCTGATTGAGAGTGATATCTCTGGGCCCCTCGAGTGATCGGATCCGAAAATGCATGGCCATGCTACGTACGGTTAAGAGTTAACCTACAAAGGGATTCCGAATCACAGGATCGAGAAAGAGCGGTCAGCTTGAAGCTAGACCAAATATCGTGAGGCAAAGGGAATAGCATGTATATTATGTTGTGATGGTTCGTCTGATATGATCTTCGTATGCGTATAGGAGTTGGCACGTCTTGCTAGAGGCCGCTACCGACTATTGGGCCGAGTAGGAGTACTCGGGCCATGTCTATACGTATCCGAACCCATAGGGTCACACACTTAAGGGGCTGGAAGCCCAATTCGGATCTGATCCGAGTTGGATTAGGTTTAGGAGTGCTAATGGGCCTCGGATCCAGAGGCCCATCAGGAACCTCTATAAATAGAGGGGTGGAGGCGCCCTAGGGTTTACACCTTTTGGCTGAACACACTTGCCGCGCCTCCCACGCCCTCGCCTGTTGCAACTCGGATCTAGCAATCCGGCTTGCGACGCTTCCTCCCTGCACGTGTGGATACCTTGGAGGTGTTGCGCCTGCAGCACTTGGACGAGCCATCGACGAGCCGCCGACGAGCCACGACGAGCCGACGACGAGCCGCGGCACCGGAGGCGATCTTGCTGTGCACGTGGACGAGCTGCTGAGGAGCCGCTGGACGTGATCGATTACGTACGACTACGTTGTTCGACTACGTACGACTACGTGATCGTCTTCACTGCACCGACGCATATCTACATCTTCCGCACCAGTAGTGCGTCGAGTGGTAATCCCGTGATCCTTATACGGCAGTTCTTCCTGGTTATACGCGGTAGAAATTTTGATTTGCGCTAGCGTAGCCTACCTCGTATCCCAACAGAGATTCAGTTTAAGTGGGGTAGGTTTGTAACGTCCCTAAAAGTCACCAAATTAAATCACTCACTAAAAATCATTTTCAAAATCTTTTCACCGCTTGAGCTCCCAAATCCCGTCTTCCCAGTGATTCCGCCATTCCCGTCGTCAATCTTTATTCCAACACTGTGCCACTTTGACCATAACCTGTGCACCATCAGATCAATCCCCGAATCTCTTTTACCCCCCATCTCTCTCTTCCTTTCTTGTTTCCCTTCCTCCCTTTCTTTTTTCTCTCTTCCTTCTTCTCCACGTGCACGCCAGAGCCCCTGCCGCGCCTTGCCCCTCTCGCACCCCTAGCCGCACACGCGCCCTAGCCACGCTGTGCGCCAGCGTACCCTGCCCCGGCCCCCACCGTGCCCTCACCCAGCCCTGCTCCCCGCTCGCCCCTGGCTGCGCCGCACGCCCATCGAGCCCCGCGCCCCGCTTGCCCGCACGCTAGCGCGCCCTCCCGGCCCCTGTCACACCCGGTTTTAAGGACAAAACCAAGTGCTACCTATATGTATGCTAGGATCAAGTTTCATACATATAGTGACATCATGAGTGAATAACAGCAACAGTATCACGTAAAAAGATACAAATAAAGACTTACGAAACCATCAAAGATACACAGCTTAAATACTGGAGACGGAGGCTCCAAACTTCACAGGCAATCGACTGGGGGTTGCGTACGCCTAGAACTCAGCATCATCTTCGGAACAACTTCATAGCAGCTTCTTCTTCTGAGCAATGTTGTTTATAGCAAGGGTGAGCACTTGTCGTACTCAGCAAGTGTGAGGAGAATATGAATGCAAGGTTAAACAAGGAAAGGCTGACTGGTTGACTGCATTAAGCATTTTTAGTTGGTCAAATTTTATTAGCACCTGATTACTAAGGTATAAGTATATACCAACCCACAATTAATATAAACATAAACATAAGCCATAAGCACATGGCAGAAACATAACCATAAGCCATAAGCATATGGAACAACCATAACCATAGCATAAACCACAATTTAAATCCATCTTCGAGTATATTAATCATGTGAGGGTCCAGGCCGCTCTTAACCGTGAGCACGGCTGATCGATCAGTTTTACACTCTGCAGAGGTCGCACATCTTTACCCACAAGTCCCGTAAAAGCTCAAAAGAACTTTAGACCCAACCACGCTTATGCTGATCAGGCACAATACCACACTTCCGAGGTGTGATTGCATAGGGACGCTACGAGGCCTTTACAAAGATTCATTAGTCAGTGGTAACCCGCTAAGGTTTCGGTGTCTGGCGTGCACAACCTATCACAGGCCGATAATGCAACGACTCAGTCCCCCCTCTTGCCTCATCACGAGTAAGATTACCCCAGACTAAAGTTTCTAATTATTCAGCCAAGACCAGAGCCATTTAGTCTTGTGGTAGCACTGTTTTCCTGGGTGGTCGCTCCATGTTCCAATTAAATATTGTAATCTTGTATTAACAAAAGGTATATCATAAATAGAATACGTTCACCATGTTGTTCATTAGAACCACCATAACCCAAGTATAGCAGCTAAGCATAGCTACCCAACAGAAAGGTAAACCCAGGTTGGCAAGGAATAATCATAAAAACTAGGCAAACCTTAATAGGACCCATCAAATTTAATGCAAGCATATGCAATAGTGATTAAATAAAGTTATTGGGACAAAAGCACAAGGACACACTTGCCTTTCTCCAACGAAAAGTTACTCTTACTGCTCTTCGGCTCTTGCTCTCTTGAAACTCTTAATCTTCAAAGCTTTCGAACAACGATCCTTCTACTCGAAGCAATCACCGGTACAAACATACAAACAAGCAAATAAGTACAACTAAGAACAATACACCAAACAAAAGAAAGGCTTTAAAAGGATAGGGCTCGATGCTAGGAACATGTGAAAGCAAGAAACGCAAAAATCGGAATCGAACTGAATTAGATATGGATTTTCAGAAGAAAAGGATAGTTATTTGAATATGATGCACGGATGATGTCACCACGAAGCAATAATCAAGAAAGGAATTAAATAAATAGATGAGCGTAACTAGGATGATGGGAAAAAAAATGATGACGTCAAGGAAGATTGCATATAGTGAAACAAATTATTATCCTGGGGATCAAGAATGATGAATACCAGAAGAGATTTCATATGTTTGATTATGCACGAAATATACAACAGACATCCTAATCATTTTGTTATATAGGAAAAGTCATAATTATATTATTGCGTAGCTATGACGTGAACAAGTATTTAGCTTGTACGCAATGCATTGAACCTTGCTTGCCTGCATGCACATAGGTATGCATGGTACTGCTTGCTTGCACGAGATGGCACATGCAGCTCTCGGGAGCAGGTAGCACGGACTAGCTAGAGAGAGAAGAAAGAGACGGACATGAGAGGTCCTCACCAGCTGTGAGCATGGCGAGTTCGGCCAGACGCGCGCGAGACGGACGGCGACGAGGAGAGCGTCCACTTGCACGGCACGCGGCAAGCAGGGCACGGCGGGTCCGTGGAGGTGACGCGCATGACCAGGCCACCGAGGAGGGGTCGAGCAGCGGCACGCTCGCTGCATCTGCACGATCGGGTCTGCTGGCCTCCACCCTGCAAAGTGCATGGGGAAGCTAGCAGGCGGGTCCTTGCTCGGAGAGATGAAAAAGATGGGTGAGCAGTAAAACGGGATGAGTGCAGGACGATGACTAAGATGGCGTGCTCACCTCGGAATACTGCGATCGACGGCCACAAAAATGACGACGGCAAAAACTGATCGAAGTCCATACGCGGAGACGAGGGACACGGCCGGGCGAACCTTGGCATCGGGCCATCGCAACTGATCGAACTCGACAGCTCCATAACTGCGGCTTGGAGTTTGGGTGTCAGCCATCAGGGTGCGGAGGATTTGGGTGGTGGCAGCGGCAACAGGTTGGTGGTGACGGAGCTGCTCGTGCGGATGAGATTGAAGGCGTCAGCCTGCAGCTTGATCTTCTGGGCGGCGCAGAGCGGCAAGATGGCGAGGTGGCGGCGCAAGGCTTCGGTGCGGGGTGGATGGAGACGGCCGGAACTCGACCGGCGGCGGCAACAGACGGCGGCGACGGGCGTCAAGCGAGCGGCGGCGCTCCGGCGGCGGGATGGCTGCGACGGCCGATCCTCTGGCGGCGGCGTTCCGGTGGTAGGACATGGGGCGGGCGGCGCACAGGCAAGCGGAGGCAGCATGCAGGGGCACGGGCGGTGGCGCGGCTGGCGACGTGGCCGTCAGTGCGGCGCAGCTGGTGGCGGCGCGCGTGCAGGCGCGGGCTAGGGTTAGGGATGATGAGCAGAACCTCTGGTCAGCGATATAACGAGGAGGTGAGCTGGGTTGGGCTCGAGTTTGACCTCCGTCCGGTTGAGGTGAGCAGATATGATAAGCGGGCCTGGCCTAACAGTGGCAGGAAGAATTGTTGCGTTGCTGGCCTGGAACGAGGGAAGAAAAAGAGCTGCGCGAAGGAAACCAAAAATAGGCCGAAGCCCAGACGTTGCAGCTGCTAGGAGATTGCGACGGCCGAAAAGAAAGGAGAAACCGACGCCTACAGCGAGCTGCTGCTCCAGTTCAGAAAACCGAAATGCAGGCAGGAGAACGCCAACTGAACTAGAAGCTCTGGAGCTGCACTCTGAACTAAACTGGACAGAGATAACTGGAGCCAGCGCTGGACTGAAAAAGAAACAACCAGACTGTAGAAGCTTGATAGGAAACTGGCGACTGTATTGAAACTGAGCCTGGAAAAACAATGCCTACTGAAACCACCTTAGAACCAAAAAACAGTTGGCCAAAAATGACAGAAAAGGGAAAACAGCCACCAAAAGCAAACTACAAACTAGTCACCAATCAAACATGATGAAAACTATGCAACGGCATGGATGCACAGACACAGAACACCATTATTTAATTTAGAAAACAAATAATTATTTCTCCTATACTAAATTTCCTGTAAAGAAAAATAAAGGTGGGGAAGATTTTAAAATTATGAGAAAATTATTGTTTAATTATTCCTATTATTCACATCCTGAAATTCGAAAATTTCAGGGTGTGACAGCCCCGCTCCGCGCGCACGCCACGCGCGCAACACCGCCGCACCGCTCACGCCAGCACCGCCTGCCGCACCGCTCGCGCTAGCACCGCCCGCCGCACCGCCCGTGCCCAACCCCTAACACTCGCGCGCACACGCCACCGCCCCGCCGTGCCACTCGCCGGCCAAGCCGGCCCCTACCACTGCCGCCCTCACGCTGCTCGTTGCTGCCCTCTCTCCGGACTATAAAAGGGGACTCTGACGCCTCCCCGAGCTCACCACCCCCACCTTCCTCTCCTCGCTGCCAGAGCGCCACTGCCGCCCAGTTCCCCACCATCAGAACACCGCTGCCGCCAAGGTCCTCGTCGGCCGCAGTCGTGCTGCCCCTCCACGCCTCCTTCATCAAAGGTGAGGGGAGGAATGGGTTCCCCTCTCTCTCGTCTCCTTTTTTCCCCCTCTCCCTGGCCGAGGGCGGGCGTCGCCCCGCCGGCCGCCCTGGGCCCGGTTTCCTCCTGTTCCCTCCTCTGTTTTGAGGAGGAGAAGGCAAAATTTCCTTTTACCCCTTCCCTTTTTCCCCCTTTGCACCGAGACCCCCCCTTTCCTTTTTTCGCTAGGAGCCCCTCCCTCTCTCACTTTTCTTACAAAGAGGTCCACAGACCCTTTATTTTAAGCCCCAAATCACAGATTGACTGACATTTTATGCGCCTAAACATGTTTCGTGATTCCCAAATTTGACCACAACATTTCTAAATATATTTCTACCCAATTGCCTACCATCTCCCTAATAAACACCCTTTCTAGCTCTTTCTATCTCTCTCTCTCTCTTTCTCTCTCTCCTCGAGCTCAATGTACGGTTCTAAAAACATCTTTCCTTTTGTTTATTGTGTTTTTGCTTGTGTGTGATGTAGTTAATGTAGTAACCAAGGAGGAGGAGCCCGAAGAGGAGCTTGGAGACCAGTATCACGAGCCAAAGCCCGAGGACCCATACCACGAGCAGGAACACCTTGAAGGCTTTGAGGACGGCAAGTCCAATCTCACCCTTTGATGCATATTTATCCCAATTTTACAGACTCAACCTATTGGCTGTTTTTATAATTGCATGTTGTTTTACTACTTAAAAACTAGTTGGATAGCCACCCCTTGATTGTAATGATTATTCCTTGATGACTTCGAATTATCTCTGAATATGATATGCTCTGTTTAGAAGATAATTGCTGCTAGAATTCTTAGGAATCAATTACTTTCTTTAATACAATTGAATCATGAATACAATGCTTTGCCAAAGATAAATGCATGAGTGCTTTGGTGAAAATAAATGGGGTTTTGGTGAAAGACAAAAGAGGATTTAGATGAGATAGATGGGTGTTTCTTGTGTGAAATGCCAAGATGGGCTCGTACCTTAGTGGTTGAGTAGGTTGGAAGATATCCGTCTTGTCTTGGTTAAGGACCAAGTTGATGTGCATCTTGCCTAACCTAATTTATAGTGCAACCACTTGACCTTTGTATGCGGCAAACGCTTAGCATAAATCCCACTAGCTAGTCTGTTAGCCATCAAGAGAGCTGGTGAGCAATGGGAGACCATGGAGGAGGAGTAAGCATGTGTGGCTTAGGTCCTGGTTAATACCTCGATGGGAGGTCATCGACTCCTTGGTTGCTTCTGTGTTGGCTAGTCAGGTCTTAGCTAAGGTGGGTAATGGCTTTGATAGGATCCGCACTAACACTAAGGTGATCGTGCTACAGTACCCTACTTGTGGGTAAAGTGTACCCCTCTGCAAAGTTAAAACCTATTCGAATAGCCATGTCCATGGTATTGGATGAGTTACGGTTTGGGCACATAACTAGCTTTTGGGAGATGAATGATTTTCATGGCATGTGTTGGATTTTGAAAGTGTCCGGCAGTTGTGCCATGAGCTACCATGGGCAGGGAGTCCGGTAGCATTAAAATTTGGATCCTTTGTGTAGGATCAACTGTCGGTGTTTTATACTGGCCATCTACCAAGGGTTACCCGAGGTAGCAGAATGTGTAGTGGGGGATCGCCGGACCTGGAACTTGAAGGTAAAAGCGAGGACACGAGACACGGATTTAGACAGGTTCGGGCCGCTAGAGTAGCGTAATATCCTACGTCCTATTTAGGGGTGTTTGTATATTGCGCCCTACGCTTGGGTGTTGAGGTGTGACCCCCTGAGCTAGGTACCCCTGCCCTCCTTTATATACTCCAGGGGGCAGAGTACTAGTCAGATTACAAGGAGTCCTAATAGGATTACACGGGATGAGTCCTAGTAGGATTATAGGGGAATCCTAGTAGGAGTCTGACTTCTTCCTTCCTTGCGGGTATTGGGGATGTATCCCCGACAAGCCCCCGAGCGCTTCATAGTCGAATGCAGCAGTCTTCGAGTAGTCTTGAGATATTCGCCGAGTAGTCTTGGTGCTCTTTGAGTATTTTGTCAGGCTAAATCTTTCAATGCTTCTCAAAGCTGCCATGAGGCTATGGTGTGCTCAAGGTCTTGATCAACATGATATTTTTAGTCTTCATGTATGGAGGGCGGCGAAAGTCGCACTCCATATGGAGTAGCCCCCAAGCCTTAGGTGGAATTGTAGAATCAGGCTGAGAGTCAAAATCTTGAATCTTCTTCTTTCAGATTGAAAAAAGTCTTGGGTGTAGCTTATCAGCCCCCGAGCCTTGAATTGATTGAAGAAATCATCTCAAGGGTCTTGAATCTTCACTCAAGTTATCATCCGAGTAGTTTTTGCGGCATCCAGCCCCCGAGCTTATGTGCCAGGTGAGCTGTAGGAGCCACGTCGAGTATTTATTGGCGCTTAGCCCCCGAGTCTAGGAACTAGCGGAGCCACTGGGAGTAGATCCAAGTACTGATTGGCGCTTAGCCCCCGAGTTCGGGAACTAGTCTGTGCCTTCGGAGGTACGCTTAGCGTCGTCGCTGAAGCTCGATCTGAAAGAAAAGATGCATACATATGTAGCATATTTGTAGGATATTGAAATTACTGAAATTTATTCAGTGATCAATATGAAAGGTGTATCAAGCTCTTGTTCTGGTCATCCTCTTCCCGAGCAATTAGCCTATTACATTTTAGGCTCTCAGTCCCTATTTAGCAGTAGCCACTGCGTGTATGAGAGTGTCTCACGTACGCGTATGGGCATTGTTGTGTGCACAGTTGAGAGCTTGGTCTTGTGTATGTGTGCTAGCATTTGGCGTCACAGGTGCGCCGAAGACTTTCATGAGTTAAGGCGTGTTCTGCTCGAGAAGAGTAGTGACCTTAAGAGAAGACTGTTGTGATACGAGGTCGGCTACACTAGCGCAAATCAAAATTTCTACCACGTAAAACCAGGAAGAACTGTCGTTAAGGATCACAGGATTACCACTCGACGCACTACTGGTGCAGAAGATGTAGATTTGCGTCGATGCAGTGAAGACGATCAACGTAGTCGTACGTAGTCGATCACGTCAACGTCCAGCAGCTCCTCAGCAGCTCGTCCACGTGCAACAAGATCGCCCTCGTGCCGCGGCTCATCGTCGGCTCGTCGTGGCTCGTCAGCGGCTCGTCCAAGTGCTGCAGGCGCAACACCTCCAAGGTATCCACACGTGCAGGGAGGAAGCGTCGCAAGCCGGACTGCTAGATCCGCGAGCTGCAACAGGCGAGGGCGTGGGAGGCGCGGCAGATGTGTTTCGCCAAAAAGGTGTAAACCCTAGGGCGCCCCCACCCCTCTATTTATAGAGGTTCCTGACGGGCCTCTGGGTCCGAGGCCCATTAGTACTTCTAAACCTAATCCAACTCGGATCAGATCCGAATTGGGCTTCCAGCCCCTTAAGTGTGTGACCCTATGGGTTCGGATACATATAGACATGGCCCGAGTACTCCTACTCGGCCCAATAATCGGTAGCGGCCTCTAGCAAGACGTGCCAACTCCTATACGCACACGCAGATCATATCAGACGAACCATAATGTACATGCTATTCCCTTTGCCTCACGATATTTGGTCTAGCTTCAAGCCGACCGCTCTTTCTCGATCCTGTGATTCGGAATCCCTTTGTAGGTTAACTCTTAACCGTACGTAGCATGGCCATGCATTTTCAGATCCGATCACTCGAGGGGCCTAGAGATATCACTCTCAATCAGAGAGGGGCAAATCCCATCTTGATTGACCATGTCTCATAGCATGCTTCTTGACAAACCCGAAAGCTACCTTTATAACTACCCTGTTACGGCGTAGCGTTTGATAGCCCCTAAGTAGGTCGATCCACATCTAGAATACATGCGACAATCTCAGGTCTAAGGACAAAGCGTATATGTTGTTTAAAGAGAGAACTACTTCTTGTGTTGGGTCTGTCCTAGCACATGTCTCCACATGTGTCCACATTATTAGTTCAACATCTCCATGTCCATGACTTGTGAAACATAGTCATCAACTAATACATGTGCTAGTCTAATATTCATGTGTGTCCTCACATGAACTCCGACTAGGGACAACTTTAGAATAACCATACAAGTAAAGAGTTTCACATACAATTCACATAATTGCAAATCAATTCAAGTAGCCTTCAATGGATATTCAATGAACACAACATACAAATCATGGATACAAATGGAATATCATCATCTCTATGATTGCCTCTAGGGCATACCTCCAACAGTCTCCCACTTGCACTAGAGTCAATCTAGAAGGTACCTAATACCCATAGCTCTTACATGCGCATCATGCTTAGCCTGCGGGAGTGGTTTTGTCAACGGATCAGAAATGTTCAGATCCGTGTGTATTTTGCATATCTTGATCTCACCCCGGTTAACGAAGTCTCGAATGAGATGAAATCGCCGCATTACGTGTTTGTTGTTCTGGTGGTTCCTTGGCTCCTTTGCTTGCGCAATTGCCCCATTGTTATCACAGTAGAGATTCAATGGGCTGGACGCATTTGGGAACACACCAAGCTCAATGAGGAAATTCCTTATCCAAACACCTTCCTTCGCGGCTTCCGAAGCCGCGATGTACTCGGCTTCTGTCGTAGAATCGGCCACCGTCTTCTGCTTGGAACTCTTCCAACTAACAGCACCACCATTTAGTGTGAACACAAATCCTGATTGTGACTTTGAATCATCTCTGTCGGTTTGGAAACTAGCATCGGTGTAACCTGTTACAACGAGCTCCTCCTCACCTCCATAGACGAGGAACATATCTTTAGTCCTTCTCAAGTACTTAAGAATGTTTTTCACCGCTGTCCAGTGACTCTCACCTGGATCAGATTGGTGTCTGCTTGTCATACTTAGCACATATGAAACATCTGGGCGAGTACTTAAAATTGCATATATGATAGATCCAATAGCCGAGGCATATGGCACTCTACTCATGCGATCCCGCTCATCAGCAGTCGAAGGACACTGAGTCTTGCTGAGATGTATGCCATGTGACATAGGCAAGAACCCTTTCTTTGCCTCTTCCATGCTGAACTGCTTCAACACTTTGTCATTGTAAGTATCTTGGCTTAAACCTATAAGCCTTCTCGATCTATCTCTATAGATCTTAATACCCAGAATATATGCCGCTTCCCCTAAGTCCTTCATCGAAAAACTATTTTTCAGTGAAGTCTTTACGGACTCAAGCATAGGAATGTTATTTCCAATCAGTAATATGTCATCCACATATAAGATTAGAAATACTACAGAGCTCCCACTAACCTTCTTGTAAACACAAGACTCTTCTTCGTTCTTGGTGAAGTCAAACCCTTTGACCACTTCATCAAAACGAATGTTCCAACTCCTAGATGCTTGCTTCAATCCATAAATGGATCTCTGAAGCTTGCATACCTTTCCAGCATTTTTCGGATCGACAAAACCCTCGGACTGTATCATATACACGTCCTCAGCTAGGTTTCCATTTAGGAAAGCTGTCTTGACATCCATCTGCCATATCTCATAATCGAAATATGCAGCTATAGCTAGAATAATCCGATTGGACTTAAGCATCACTACGGGCGAGAAGGTCTTGTCGTAGTCAACTCCTTGAACTTGTCAAAAACCTTTTGCGACAAGTCGTGCTTTATAGATGTGAACATTTCCATCCATGTCCTTTTTCTTCTTATAGATCCACTTGCACTCTATGGCTTTAACACCATCAGGCGGGTCAACCAAGTTCCATACTTGATTGTCTCCCATGGACTCTATTTCGGATTGCATGGCATTCTGCCATTTTTCAGAGTCTGGGTCCATCATTGCTTCTGCATATGTCGCAGGCTCATCATTGTCCAACAATAATATTTCCCGCATTTCGCGGAGCCTTGCCGACCTTCGTGGTTGTGGCGGTGCTTCTCTTGCCATGGGTATCTCAACTTGTTCTGCTACGTTAGCATCACTCATTGATTCTTGCCCGATCGGCTCATCTTGAACTTCTTCAAGATGCACTGTCTTTCCACTCTTTTCTCCTTTGAGAAACTCTTTCTCTAGGAAAACCCCGTTCCGAGCGACAAACACTTTGCCTTCTGATCGGTTGTAGAAATAATATCCCAAAGTTTCCTTTGGATATCCCACGAAAATGCACTTATCCGACTTGGGTGTGATCTTGTCCGACTGAAGTCGCTTGACAAACACTTCACATCCCCAAATCTTTAGAAAAGACAAACTAGGAACCTTTCCAGTCCATATCTCATATGGTGTCTTAACTACGGATTTAGATGGTACCCTATTAAGTGTGAAAGCTGCTGTTTCTAGAGCGTATCCCCAAAATGACAACGGTAGGTCCGACTGGCTCATCATTGATCGAACCATGTCTAACAAAGTTCGATTACGTCGCTCGGATACACCGTTTCTCTGAGGTGTTCCAGGCGGCATAAGTTGTGGAACAATTCCGCAACTCTTTAGATGATTGCTAAACTCGTGGCTCAAATACTCGCCTCCACGATCAGATCGTAGGGCCTTAATTTTCTTGCCATGCTGATTTTTAACTTCATTCTGAAATTTCTTCAACTTTTCAAAGGTTTCAGACTTGTGCCTCATTAAGTAGACATAGCCATATCTACTAAAATCATCAGTGAAAGTTATGAAGTATTGGAATCCTCCTCTAGCCGTCGTGCTCATTGGTCCGCATACATCACTATGTACGAGTTCCAACAAGTCTACTGCTCTCTTAGGAAATCCTATGAAAGGCGTCTTGGTCATCTTGCCTAGCAAGCAAGCCTCACATGTCTCGTATGATTCAAAATCAAACGAAGTTAGAAGTCCATCAGAATGGAGCTTCTTCATGCGCTTTTCACTTATATGACCCAAACGACAATGCCACAAGTCGATAGGACTCAAATCATTAGGCCGAGGCCTTTTAGCACTTATGTTACAGACAGGTGAACCATCAAGATTTAAAACAAATAATCCATTCACAATGGGTGCAAAAGCCATAAACATATCATTCTTAGAGATCACACAACTATTGTTTTCACTCGCAAATGAATAACCATCCTTCATCAAGGATGAAGGAGACAAAATGTTTCGACTTAAACTAGGAACGAAATAACAATTATTGAACTCCATAATAAATCCTGACGAGAGGTGGAGTTGCATCGTCCCGACGGTCAACGCAGCAACTCTTGCATTATTGCCCACGCGGAAATCAACTTCTCCTCTTTCCACGCTTTTACTTCTTATCATTCCCTGTATCGAATTGCAAATATGAGCAACCGATCCGGTATCAAATACCCAAGAATTAATAATTGTATCAGCGAGAAAAATGTTGTCTATAACATTAACAACAAGCGTACCTGAGGTAGAAGTACCCTTACTTCCGCCATTCTTCAACGAAGCTAGGTACTGCTTGCAGTTTCTCTTCCAGTGACCAAGTTCATGACAGTAAAAGCACTCTTTGTCTGGAGCAGGTCCAGGTCCAGCTTTAACCTTGGGCGTTGGGTTTGGCTTGGACGTTCCAGCCTTGCCCTTCTTTTTCCAAGAATTGCCCTTCTTCTTAAAGCTAGGCTTGTTCTGTATAGCCATCACATGGCTGGTACTAGCGCTTTCTTAATGTCTACCTCTGCTGTCTTGAGCATACCACACAGTTCATTCAGACCCTTCTCCGTCCCATGCATATGGTAGTTCGAGATGAAGTTCCCATAGCTAGGCGGAAGAGATGAAAGAATGAAGTCAGTGGCCAACTCTTTGCCCATTGGGAAGCCCAGCTTCTCCAATCGCTGAGTGTAACCAACCATCTTGATTACATGAGATGAAAGAATGAAGTCAGTGGCCAACTCTTTGCCCATTGGGAAGCCCAGCTTCTCCAATCGCTGAGTGTAACCAACCATCTTGATTACATTTGGCCTACTGCTGCGCCTTCTACTAGCTTGCACTCCAGAAAGGCTTTGGACACATTGAACCTTTCAGTCCTAGCCTGTGTCTGGAACATGTCTTTGAGCGCCACGATCATATCGTGTGCCTCATGATTTGTTTCGAACTGCATCTGTAGCTCAGGTTCCATGCAAGCAAGCATAAGGCAGCTTACCTCAAGATTAGCATCAAATGCCTTCCTGTAAGCAGCCTTAACGGCAGCAGATGCATCATCAGCAGGTACTGGTGGTAGTGGGGTGTCTAGAACATCTTCCTTTTTATCGGCTCTGAGAACAATTCTAAGGTTACGGATCCAATCCGAGTAGTTTGTTCCATTCAACTTGTCCTTCTCAAGGACTGAACGCAAAGCAAACGATGTGGTGGTGTTGCTAGGTGTCATTTAATCTACAACAAAAGTAATACAAAATACACTAAGACAAACGTATCCAAGATAGAGCAAATCACATTAAACTATTGTAACAGAATCTACTCCCACTAAAATCAATATCCCTCTATTGAAACTTAGTGATTCAGGATCCACAACTAACAAGTCTACTAGTGAGCTTTAGCATCACCGCTAGCAAACAAGGTAGATCGGTAAGCAACTTTTGCTAATCATATCACATATGACTCCTATTGTTGGGTGACATCTCTATGTCTCGGCGCCCAACCTTTATGCCCCAAGGTCCTTAACCGTTAAGATAACCTTGTTAAGCAAACCAACCCTTATGCGTGTAAGTGTCCGACACAAACCCGTCTAGTCAAGGAAAACTAGTGGCACCCTAATTTCATAGACCCACCACTAATTGTACAAGACATGGGACGGTGCAAGTTTTAGTTGGGAGGGCATACTAACTTAAACTTTGTGAGGGATCGTTCTACTTCTAACATCATAGCATGCAGAAATTAAAACATAAACAGAATAGCATTCACACAGTTGTGACACAGTATGTCCCGTTTTCATATGGTGATCTCCATCTTCATAGAACCTGTTCACCATGGTGATCTCCATCTCCATGTTCCATGTGCGTCATCCTCCTGGTGATGAGTCCTCCAAGAACTAGAACATGCTATTACGCCTAACAGCTAGCAAAAAAGATAGTAATGAAGATTACATAGTTGCTTGGATCATCACAGATTGGTACGCAGACCATTAAATACAATAAAGTGACAACACATATAGCTCCTGCCGTGTTGCCGTATGCGCGACACGCAGGTCACGAATGACTTACACACATGCATCATATACACAAAGGGCCATACTGATCACAAGATACATACATCCTGCCAAACAGAGTTAAGCGTCCTAACGTTCCAAACTTCGGATGCCCGAAACTCTATCTTCCAAGCCAAATTTGGGAAATCTAATTTCACCGAAAACGGCGAAGCGGTTGAATTTCATGTGTAACTTTTTCTGTAGATCAATTTTCATATAAAATTCGCCCCGATCCGAGATCGTACCGAAAAGTTACGGCTGATTTACCGAAGCATACGCATACGGCAAAAATCCCGACCCCGGCATTAGATCTCATCTACTATTGCACATCTAATGCGCCTGGCGTATGACCCTGGATTTTGATTCGACGAATCATATTGATCTTCGCTCACTGCAACTGGAATTACGTGCATCACTTAACTCCGATGGCGGAAACCGATCGGTAGGAGTATGTCGTTAGACTACCATTGCAGCAAGAACATAAAACCAGGACATAGATCAAACTGAAAACTCACATATCTCCATATGCACACATCCCGAATCCAAAACTAAACAGCTACAGCTCTGATACCACTGTTGTGATACGAGGTAGGCTACACTAGCGCAAATCAAAATTTCTACCACGTAAAACCAGGAAGAACTGCCGTATAAGGATCACGGGATTACCACTCGACGCACTACTGGTGTGGAAGATGTAGATTTGCGTCGATGCAGTGAAGACGATCAACGTAGTCGTACGTAGTCGATCACGTCAACGTCCAGTAGCTCCTCAGCAGCTCATCCACGTGCAACAAGATCGCCCTCGTGCCGCGGCTCATCGTCGGCTCGTCGTGGCTCGTCAGCGGCTCGTCCAAGTGCTGCAGGCGCAACACCTCCAAGGTATCCACACGTGAAGGGAGGAAGCGTCGCAAGCCGGACTTCTAGATCCGCGAGCTGCAACAGGCGAGGGCGTGGGAGGCGCGGCAGATGTGTTTCGCCAAAAAGGTGTAAACCCTAGGGCGCCCCCACCCCTCTATTTATAGAGGTTCCTGATGGGCCTCTGGGTCCGAGGCCCATTAGTACTTCTAAACCTAATCCAACTCGGATCAGATCCGAATTAGGCTTCCAGCCCCTTAAGTGTGTGACCCTATGGGTTCGGATACGTATAGACATGGCCCGAGTACTCCTACTCGGCCCAATAGTCGGTAGCGGCCTCTAGCAAGACGTGCCAACTCCTATACGCACACGCAGATCATATCAGATGAACCATAATGTACATGCTATTCCCTTTGCCTCACGATATTTGGTCTAGCTTCAAGCCGACCGCTCTTTCTCGATCTTGTGATTCGGAATCCCTTTGTAGGTTAACTCTTAACCGTACGTAGCATGGCCATGCATTTTCGGATCCGATCACTCGAGGGGCCCAGAGATATCACTCTCAATCAGAGAGGGGCAAATCCCATCTTGATTGACCATGTCTCATAGCATGCTTCTTGACAAACCCAAAAGCTACCTTTATAACTACCCTGTTACGGCGTAGCGTTTGATAGCCCCTAAGTAGGTCGATCCACATCTAGAATACATGCGACAATCTCAGGTCTAAGGACAAAGCGTATATGTTGTTTAAAGAGAGATCTACTTCTCGTGTTGGGTCTGTCCTAGCACATGTCTCCACATGTGTCCACATTACTAGTTCAACATCTCCATGTCCATGACTTGTGAAACATAGTCATCAATTAATACATGTTCTAGTCTAATATTCATGTGTGTCCTCACATGAACTCCGACTAGGGACAACTTTAGAATAACCATACAAGTAAAGAGTTTCACATACAATTCACATAATTGCAAATCAATTCAAGTAGCCTTCAATGGATATTCAATGAACACAACATACAAATCATGGATACAAATGGAATATCATCATCTCTATGATTGCCTCTAGGGCATACCTCCAACAGTTGTTGTTGTTGTTGTTGTTGTTGTGACAAAAAGAGACTGCACGATTGCACATGAGTTTGCTACCCTCCGGTGAGTAGAGCATGTGTTGTGCGCAAGAGGAAAGCAAGCTAGGAAATAGTCGGGAAAGTGACTTATCTTGATTCCTAGTTGATTATTGATGAAGCCGTGGCGGTCGTTGATGAGACTCCAATGGTTGTTGATGAAGGCGACTAGTTGGAGTCAATTCCAACTTAGTTGCCGATGGTGCGAGGTTTGCCCCGACTAATTTTTTAGTCGAGACGAGGAGTTGAAGTAGTCCGCCCTCGACCAGCCTTGTAGTCGAGACAAGTAGTAGAAGTAGTCGTCAGCGAGCGTCGCGATGTGGTCAGAGTAGTCGGCGGCGAGCCGCCCGTAGTAGTCGGCGAGCGCCGCGACGTACTCGGAGAAGTCGTCGGCGAGCGTCATGACAAAGTAGTCGTCAGTGTGTTGCCGAGCGAAGTAGTCGAGGAGAGTAGTCGAAGTCGTTGCCGAGCCGTCCGTAGTCGTCGGCGAGCTTGCAATGTAGTTGAAGTCGTCGAGGAGCTGCTCGTAGTCGACGGAGTCGTCGGCAAGCCGAACATGGTTGTCGGCGTGCCTGCGACATAGTCAAAGAAATCATCAGCGAGCCGCCCGTAGTCGTCGGCGAGCTCGCGATGTAGTCAGACTTTTGAGTTGTAGTCGAACTCAGAGTCGCTGTCAGACTTCGAGTCGGAGTTGAAGCTGGAGTCGCCATCGGACTCTGCGTTGCGGTCAAACCCAAAGTCATCGTCGGACTCGAAGTTGTAGCCAGACCCGGAGTCGCCGTTAGACTACGAGTTGTAGTCGGACTCGGAGTCACCGTCGGTCTTCGAGTTGTAGTCAGACCCGGAGTCGCCATCGGACCCGTAGCCGCCGTCGGAGTTCGAGTTCGAATCGTGGTCGAACTCGAAGTCACCGTCGGAGTACGAGTTTGCAGTCGAACCTTGATCCGAGGTTTAATTTATCGATTTTCTCGTCGAGATTTTCTGCTTCTTGTGGAAGAGAGTTCCCGTCGAGGCGCTTCTTCTCCTGGTTGTCGATGATGCAGCATTGGAAGGACCCAGTGCTGTCGGTGATGCAAAGTCAGGAGTCAAAGATGAAGGTTGCGCCCACTTTGAAAGCGAACGCCGGCTTGAAGATGAGGTCCTTCAAGCTCGCCCAATGATCTCGATGATCTGCCCCACGGTGGGCGCCAATGTCAGTGTTTTATACTGACCGTCTACCAAGGGGTACCAGAGGTAGCAGAATGTGTAGCGGGGGATCACCGGACCTGGAACTTGAAGGTAAAAGCGAGGACACGAGACACGAATTTAGACAGGTTCGGGCCGCTAGAGTAGCGTAATACCCTACGTACTGTTTAGGGGTGTTTGTATATTGCACCTTGCGCTTGGGTGTTGAGGTGTGACCCGCTGAGCTAGGTACCCCTGCCCTCCTTTATATACTCCAGGGGGTAGAGTACTAGTCGGATTACAAGGAGGAGTCCTAGTAGGATTACACGGGATGAGTCCTAATAGGATTATAGGGGAATCCTAGTAGGAGTCTGACTTCTTCCTTCCTTGCGGGTATTGGGGATGTATCCCCGACATCAACCGCACTCAATTATTCGGTTACTGAATAAATGCTTTGTGAAAACCCTTTTGAAAGTGAACCCTTGTGTTAAAAATCTAGCTTTATTGCAGAACCACCCAATTTAACCTAGCTAAAGTGTGCTCAACATCGCCTCAAATGGGAATAAACACTTTAATCGAATTAAAATGGTAGTCTGTTGGGTTTCACCTGATACAACCACGTATTTACGATCGAAACAAGCATACAACACTCGTATAGAGACAAGCCCAGAGATTACAACAATCCAGATAACATTTTATAGATGTCCCAATTTAATTCATTACAAACCAAGTGTTCAAAAGCATGAGTAGTTTTAGAGTTCAAATTATAAAGTGTTCAGAGTTCAAAAGCAATGGAAATAAACGATGGTTCTAACGTTGATACCCGATACCATGGTGAAGCTGTTCCATGATATCACTCACCACGATCCTCGCCCACCGAGGACGGATCCCACTCAATCGTCCATCCTTGAGGGATCTGAGACGGCCAAGTCACACTGGCAATCATATCATCCACATCAACATTACTTGAAAATATAGCCACAAGTAAGGCTTAGTATATTAATACTCCACCAGACTTACCCGTCTAGTGGTGTCTAATCCACCGACTCCTAGACATGCAAGGCTTTTTGGCTGAGGGTTTGTTTTTGCCAAAAACTTCTAAAGTGGATCCTTACTTTCAAGTTTTAGCCTCAAATTCTAGTTGATTAACCATTCTAGGTAAGTACCTATTCTAAGCAAGCATGGTAGAACAAGCAATTTAATCAAGCATCAATATTAAGCAACATCCTTGTTCACCTTCTTACTCAATGTTGGAAAAGAGGTCAAGCAATTCCAAACTGTGAGAAGTAGACGATTCGAATCGAATTTCTTAACCTTGCAAGGTGGACCTAAACACACGACATATGCATACCACGATGGGTTCATATATATCAACGACTCTTGTCAATTCGTGGCGCTTGTCCAGAGCCCACTTCCCTTGGATACAATGCCCCACGGTCCGAAACGACGTTGTACTGTGGCTACACTTGTACCCACATGAGACCACATGGGAACCCAGTTCCAGAGAGAGTAGGGTAAAGGTCCACGCCGGTTCAATCAGATACTAGGTTTACTGATTCCCCATACTCCCAGCATGTGTTTAGTACGTTCAAAAACTTGACCAAGACTCCTACATGTTTCAACCTTACCCAAGTTTACTCTATAAGAACGGGGCATCAATAATTACAGAACATAGTACCAAGGCTTGCCTGTCAACCTTATGATTCCAACATAAGTAAACAGGCAACTCCTATAACTCACGAGTGATAGGAAATCACTCGACTTTTACCGTGTCCCTATTTAGCATAGCGACTACTCAACTTAACATGCTAGTATTCAAGTCATGGGTACTAGGAGCATGCAACTAGGGTTTCAAGCAACTCCTATGAACTTAATGCACAAACATAAGTAACATAAGTATTGCATAATTTTGGAAACCAGGGTTATGTTCTGGGGCTTGCCTTCTTGTCCTAGGTTAGCCTTGGGCTCTTCCGAATCGAGGTTCGAGTCTTGGGTCGTCTCGATCAGGTTCAGCTCTGCAAGCGGGTGTCCTTCATCAGCTTCCGGGACCAGGTCGTATGTGCCGTCAACGAGGTTAGCTTCTACACAATATGCACATGCATAAGATTTCATGTATAAGCTTTCACAACGTAGGTTTCATTTCGTTAATCATTACAAAAGTATAGGGTGTATTTTCAGCCACATTCACCTAGACAAGTTTATAAATCCTTCTTTCCTTTTGGCCACATTCACCTAGAAAAGTTTATAAATCCTTCTTTCCTTTTGTCCACATTCACCTAGAAAAGTTTATAATATTTCTTTCTTCACAAAACAAGTTTGATTCGAAAGAAAACATAGTTTTCATTTTGATGGTGATTGTGTACACATATAACATTCTTGGAACTTTGTTATTCACAAGATAATAGATGGTGTCATGTTGGTACTACTTAGCAACCATTTTAAGAGTGATAAAGCTACTGAAGAAAAGCACAATTAATTTCTTATGAGCCTACAAGTCCTAATAATAATTATTATTAATAAACAAGCTAGCATGCAACAACAATAAATGTTTCAGGGAGCATCTGTTAAGATATGAACATGAAATTTTTACAGGAGCTTTCCCTCTACACAAGATATTTATTGTAAGAAATTTGAGATGAATTTGGCATCTACAGAATTTACTAAAAATCAAACATGGTGATTCTGCAGATATGGAGAATGATTTATAACTGGAGTTCTACCATCAGTTGGCTCTACAATTTTACAAAATGGTTTTCAATACTATTAGAGACTACTGTGAATTTATCAAGATTTTATTAACATGAGAACTATTTATTCCACATTAAGGAGATTAACAACATGAAATTTTGTTGAGCAATAGAAACACACATTTCACAAGGATGAACACTTTACTAGTCAGGCATGAGCATCAAGAATCTAACCAAACTTATTTTGCATTTTTATCAATTTTCCACTAATTATCATGCAATTAACAATATTAAGATAGCAAATAGACAATTAGATTTAAAACAGTATGAACACCATAGATTCTACTAACACAAGTTCCAGATCTAGAACATGCATGTTAAATGGAAGCTAAGAAAATTGGTTTCACAAATTTTAGACCAACAAATGATTTATAAAGCATTTAATGACTTTTAGACAAAATAAATCATAGCACCAAATACAGAACTGTAACATGCACAAAAACATTTTTGAAATAAACTAGATGTGATCAAGAACTCAACAAATCAAGTTTCACAGTTTTAGCATTTTTCTACACATTCTATGCATTTTCAAAGTTTGCAGCTATTTAAATCTAGGAATAAATCCAAAACCGAGTTCATTTTGTAAAACCAACCTCAGATCTAAAGAGTTCTCGCACAAAGTCCCTGAACTCTTCCCCATAACCCCCTACCCTTTCTTCTTCTTCTTCTTATCACACCCTCACGCACCAGGTAGACACAGAGGCACGGGCAGCACACGGTACAGTCATTGTCTAGGCAGGCGGTAGCGGGGGAGATGGCACAGTGGCGGTGGGGAGAGAGGCGGGGCAGTGTATAGAGGCCAAGGGGCTCACCAGCAGGAACATAGGTGTGAGGAGGAGATGGCGCAGTGGAGGGGCTCGCCGATGGAGAGGCCTTCACGGTGGAGGAGAGATACCGGGAAGTGGCAAAATAGAGGCGCGGCGCCGCGAGGAGGCTCTAGCTGCAAGGAATTGGACGGAGGTTCACTGACAGCGACGAATTTGACCAGCGAATAGAGGCGGCGCTTGGAGCTCGTGGCACTGTCAATGGAGGTGGTAGCATTGGAGGGAGGAAGGGGCAACGGTTTGGGAGAGGCTGACGCTGGGTTTTATAGGCGGGGGGGGGGGGAGCGTGGCGCCAGCCTCGACAGCCAACCAGCGATGAGCACTGCCACTGCTGGGCAACAGGCGAGCACCACCGGTCTATCCAATCAGGAGCGTGCAGGCAATGAGAGGAGGAGGAAGACACTGTTATGTGGGCCCGACGAATATTAAAATGTCCAACTTTCCCCACTCAAACAACCCAGCTACAAGCACCCAAAAATACTTATTTGAAAGATAAAGTCGCAAAGAGCACAACGCCATAAGAATCACCTCAAGAACTGCTCAGGCTTTCACGCTATTGACAAAAGAAAACAGACAAAACTGAAACTTAAATGAATTTTCAACACAAGGAAACATCACTAAAAAATTAAGTAAAAATATTATAAAATCATCAAAATGCATCTAGTATTTAAATAAAATAACAGGAGGCACCGTTGCATAGCAGAAATCAGAGTTGCTTCACAAGTTTGAATTTCGACAATAAACAACAATTATGTGAACTTAAACAATGCATGGCCAACATGCTCAATGATGCACAAATGATGCTCATGATGCTCAATTATGAAATTTTCTCAATTTGAAAAGATCTACCACTTTTATATTGGCCAAAAATTACATTCTTATATAAAATTTGCTTTTAATTGCTTCCCAAGCGCTTTCGTACAAAGGTGTTTAACACTTAGTCATTTAGAGTTAGCTTTGATTTATTTCTTAATCACTTTGATATTTCTTTGATTTAGGCTCTTAATTACTAGGGATGTCACGCTAGCGCTCGAAGATCGGGCAGCGGCGGCGCTAGGGCTGCAATATGGGAGTTGGAAAGACAAACGGCAAGGGTAAAATGGAAGGGATAACTTCCTCCGTTATTGATAATAGTGGCACAGTAAAAACTGCGCAAATGAAGGGATTTTGAATCACAGGATTCCCAAAAATCAGGAACACTGATTGGTAGTTAGATTTATTTTCAGGAAGAGATAAGATCTCTTTCCACAGATGGTCATGTTGACCAAAGGTTGAGCCTTATATGCACCAAACTAGTCAGCTAAAGGCTCGGGGGCTGTGTGCCACATGTCCATCAACAAAAAAAAATTTCTTCGAGTTTTAAGGGGAAAGTGATGCAAATTATAGGTTGACCCTCAGCTTGATTCTACGGTTCAACCTAAGGCTCGAGGGCTACTCCATATGGAGTGCGAATTTCATCGCACTTCCATATAAAATTCAAGGTTAAAGGATATGAGACTAAGTTAAATGAGTCTTGAGCACATTCTAGCTACGTGGCAGTTTTTCGGGTACCTTTGAAGATTCAACTGGATGAAGTACCCAAGCAGCACCAAAATTAGTCGGTGAAGTCTGCAAAAGTACTCGGAACCGCTGCATTTGACTAAAAATATACTCGGGGGCTTGTCGTACATATATCTATGGGCCCACCAAAAGGTTTGGACAGTCCTAAATATAGGGTTGGACATTGAGATGCATCTAACATGGAGACCATGGCGCAGGATGGCGTAGTCTACATTGAAATTTAGGAACTAATCGAGGATTAGGAAAGTATTCGATGTAATAAGAGTAGAACTCCTCTAGTCATATCCAACTAGTATTCTTCTAACCAACCGAATTGTAACCCTGCCCCCGGCAATATAAGGCAAGGCAGAGACCCCCTCCAAAGAAATTGAATCCAACCAACACACAGGAAGTAGCGTATTACGCAATCTAGTGGCCTGAACCTATCTAAATCGTTTGTCTATGTTTACCTTTGAGTTCTTGATCTCGACAAGCCCCACTAACCAAAACACTACCTCGGGTACCCCCTCTGTAGGTTGCCGAGTCCAAACACCGACACTTGGGACTGTCCAAACCTTATGGTGGGCCCATATATGTATATACGACAAGCCCCTAAGTACTTTTTAGCCGAATGTAGCATAATCAAGTACTTTTGAAGTCTCCAATGACTACTCTTGATACTCCCTGAGTATTTCATCTGGTTGAATCTTTAAAGGTGCCCAATACTGCCATGAGGGTGGAATGTGCTCAAGCTCTTTTGAACTTGATCTCGTACTCTTCATCCTTGAATTTTATATGGAAGTGTGACTTCGTCACACTCCATATGGAGTAGCCCGCGAGCCTTAGGTTGAATCGAAGAATCAGACTGAGGGTCAATCTGTAATTTGCATCATTTTCCCTTAAAACCTGAAGAAAAAACTTTCTTGTTGATAGACACATGGCACACAACCCCCGAGCCTTTAGCTGACTAGTTTGGTGGGTATATAAGGGTTAACCTGTGGTCAACATGACCATCTCTAAAAAATTGTCTTATCTCTTCTCGAAATAAAGGCAACTGCCAGTTAGATTCCCTAATTTTAGGGGATCCTTTAAATCAAAAAGATCCAGTGCATAGTTTCACTGTGCCATTGTTATAAACAACAGAGGAAGTTTTCCCTTCCTTTTTTCCCTTACCATTTGCCTCTTCACCTCCCGTACTGTAGCCCTAGCGCCACCACCACTTGATGACTGAGCACTAGCACCGCCGCCCCTCTCCACCTTTAGCATTTGAGTATATGCGAGAGAAAATACTCGTGACATCCAGGATGGGTAGGCAAGCCTCTGGATCCAAGGCTACTAAGGGTGAGAAGAAGAAGAGATCCAGCAAGAAGAAGGAGCCACAGTTGCCGGCGTCCAAGTATGGGAAAACCAATCAAACTACACCGCCCAATCCTGCCAATGCTTGGAAATGATCGACCTTGAAGGAGGAGGATATCAAGGTGCTTGTGGCCTCTAAGTTGCTCCGAGATCGAGACTTCACCAATTGGAGATCCGCCTACAGCAATCCATGGCTATTGGAAGAACACCCCAATGAGATGGTAATTTTCGCTCACTTCATAGAGCGTGGTCTTGCACTTCCAACATCTGAGTTTTTCTGAGGCCTTCTGGATTATTACAAGTTGGAGGTGGTTCATCTGAACCCCAGTGGGATCTTCCATATTGCGACTTTTGTGCACTTCTGTGAAGCATTCCTGGGGATCAGACCTCACTTTCAACTCTTCCGCAAGTTCTTCCGGGTGAAGCCGCGAACCAAGATGGATCATATCATCCTTGTTGGCGGTGCAGGAGTCTAGATGCAGTAAACAATGAGTGACTAGAATCTAGATTATGAGCTTACATATTCCAATGCAGAGTGGAAGGAGAAATGGTGCTACATTGGCAACCATGAACCCCGACAACCCAAGCTTACCGGCCATAGGCCAGTTTGGAACAACCGCTGGCTAGATTAGCCAAAGCACGCAGATTGCTTGCAAGTACCCGAGCTCATAAGGTGGATAGTAGACTTGAAGAAACAAGGTCTGACTGGAATTGGCGTTGACTTTAGTTTTATGAAGTGACAGATTTAGCCCTTGCAGCAACATTGCCATCTGGGTTTTGAGTACACCGACCCCAATGATCCATCAACATTCTCTCTAGACGAAGTACAGATGCAATCATGGTCAAGCTGGGGAGAATGTTCAAGTGTGCTAGTAGTATTCCTACCATTGTGCAGGAATTCACTGCTACGCACCCACCTAAGCCTGTAAGTACCTGTAGCCGTAGCCCCCGAGTACTCATTTGAAGTTTCTATATTTGTTGACTCATCTGTCTGTGCAGGAAGATGTCTCCTTGTATTTCTCTTCTCCTCCTCCTCCTGGATTAGACAATACTTGCAAAGCCACTCCTCACATGTTTATGCGAGAGAGCACTAGAAGTGATGACGAGTAAGAGGAGGATGTAGTTGAATCCTCCAGTGGCACCAGTTTTCATGACGCAGAGAAGTATGATGTCAAGCCCCAGCCACATGCTAAGGCAGGGTCACCCTCCAGGTCAAAGAAATGCTCGGCTACTGATGAGCTTGAAACTGCGATCCCTTCGCCACCGAAGAAGAAATGAACCGTAGTTGGGAAAAGGTCCATGAAGAAGTCTGTCACTTTGGATGATGTGCCTCCGAAGGTAATTACCTATGAGGAAGGACAAAATGCTCAGTATCATGTACTGCCGAAAGATGTATCCAATGTCGCCACTGTGTCTACTCTAGATGACACTGGTGGTCCGCAGGTTATCGAGCCGGCGACCGAAGCGGAGAAGGCAGCTGCTCTAGCTGCTCAAGATAGGTCACCAATGACCAACGAAGTCATTGAGGTCGAGGATGATCCTTCGCCTCAGATGCAGATGTTGTGGACCAGTCTACTGGTCAAACCATGGACCCTGCTGGCGCAAAAACAACCCAAGGTGCTGGGGAAGTACCTCAGGCTGGTCAAGATCTGATTGTGGATGTGCAGACAGTGCCCAAAGGACCCTCCCCACGCATCAAGCCACTGCGCCTAACAGGAGAGCCCAAGATTAAGCTAAGAAGATCTTCTAGGTGATCCGGATGCACGTGTGACTACTTATTGTAGCTCACTGTCTCCACCGCCTAACTTTTCTTGGTATCTATAGGAAATCCTCAGACATGGAGTTGTTGAAACCTAGCAAAAGATCCAATACTGATGGCCTTGGCCACTCAACAGAGAAACCTTCCCCGGCACCGCCTTCCCCCAAGCCACATGAATTCACTAAAGGAACTTCGACAATGTCAAGTGTTGTAGCCAATGTTGTTGCGCTGATGCACAAGGTAGTTAAGTCATTGGTGGACATACAAGTGCCAGCCCCCTAGCATCTTCCCAAGGAGCTAACAAATACCTTGGAAATGTGGCTACTCCTGTAGCCCCCGAGCTAGTTGTAGAGATTGGGGTAGCAGCTGTTGGAATACGAGGTAGGCTACACTAGCGCAATTCAAAATTCTACCGCGTATAACCAGGAAGAACTGTCGTATAAGGATCACGGGATTACCACTCGACGCACTACTGGTGCGGAAGATGTAGATATGCGTCGATGCAGTGAAGACGATCACATAGTCGTACGTAGTCAATCAACATAGTCGTACGTAGTCGATCACGTCCAGCAGCTCCTCAGCAGCTCGTCCACGTGCAGCAAGATCGCCTCCGGTGTCGCGGCTCATCATCGGCTCGTCGTGGCTCGTCGGCAGCTCGTCCAAGTGCTGCAGGCGCAACACCTCCAAGGTATCCACACGTGCAGGGAGGAAGCGTCGCAAGCCGGACTGCTAGATCCGCAAGTTGCAACAGACGAGGGCGTGGGAGGCGCGGCAGGTATGTTTCGCCAAAAAGGTGTAAACCCTAGGGCGCCCCCACCCCTCTATTTATAGAGGTTCCTGACGGGCCTCTGGGTCCGAGGCCCATTAGTACTTCTAAACCTAATCCAACTCGGATCAGATCCGAATTGGGATTCCAGCCCCTTAAGTGTGTGACCCTATGGGTTCGGATACGTATAGACATGGCCCGAGTACTCCTACTCGGCCCAATAGTCGGTAGCGGCCTCTAGCAAGACGTGCCAACTCCTATACGCACACGAAGATCATATCAGACGAACCAGCACAACATAATATACATGCTATTCCCTTTGCCTCACGATATTTGGTCTAGCTTCAAGCCGACCGCTCTTTCTCGATCCTATGATTCGGAATCCCTTTGTAGGTTAACTCTTAACCGTACGTAGCATGGCCATGCATTTTCGGATCCGATCACTCGAGGGGCCCAGAGATATCACTCTCAATCAGAGAGGGGAAAATCCCATCTTGATTGACCATGTCTCATAGCATGCTTCTTGACAAACCCGAAAGCTACCTTTATAACTACCCTGTTACGGCGTAGCGTTTGATAGCCCCTAAGTAGGTCGATCCACATCTAGAATACATGCGACAATCTCAGGTCTAAGGACAAAGCGTATATGTTGTTTAAAGAGAGAACTACTTCTCGTGTTGGGTCTGTCCTAGCACATGTCTCCACATGTGTCCACATTATTAGTTCAACATCTCCATGTCCATGACTTGTGAAACATAGTCATCAACTAATACATGTTCTAGTCTAATATTCATGTGTGTCCTCACATGAACTCCGACTAGGGACAACTTTAGAATAACCATACAAGTAAAGAGTTTCACATACAATTCACATAATTGCAAATCAATTCAAGTAGCCTTCAATGGATATTCAATGAACACAACATATAAATCATGGATACAAATGGAATATCATCATCTCTATGATTGCCTCTAGGGCATACCTCCAACAGTCTCCCACTTGCACTAGAGTCAATCTAGAAGGTACCTAATACCCATACCTCTTACATGCGCATCATGCTTAGCCTGCGGGAGTGGTTTTGTCAAGGGATCAGAAATGTTCAGATCCGTGTGCATTTTGCATATCTTGATCTCACCCCGGTTAACGAAGTCTCGAATGAGATGAAATGGCCGCATTACGTGTTTGTTCTTCTGGTGGTTCCTTGGCTCCTTTGCTTGCGCAATTGCCCCATTATTATCACAGTAGAGATTCAATGGGCTGGACGCATTCGGGAACACACCAAGCTCAATGAGGAAATTCCTTATCCAAACACCTTCCTTCGCGGCTTCCGAAGCCGCGATGTACTCGGCTTCTGTCGTAGAATCGGCCACCGTCTCCTGCTTGGAACTCTTCCAACTAACAGCACCACCATTCAGTGTGAACACAAATCCTGATTGTGACTTTGAATCATCTCTGTCAGTTTGGAAACTAGCATCGGTGTAACCTGTTACAACGAGCTCCTCCTCACCTCCATAGACGAGGAACATATCTTTAGTCCTTCTCAAGTACTTAAGAATGTTTTTCACCGCTGTCCAGTGACTCTCACCTGGATCAGATTGGTGTCTGCTTGTCATGCTTAGCTCATATGAAACATCTGGGCGAGTACTTATCATTGCATACATGATAGATCCAATAGCCGAGGCATATGACACTCTACTCATGCGATCCCGCTCATCAGCAGTCGAAGGACACTGAGTCTTGCTGAGATGTATGCCATGTGACATAGGTAAGAACCCTTTCTTTGCCTCTTCCATGCTGAACCGCTTCAACACTTTGTCAATGTAAGTATCTTGGCTTAAACCTATAAGCCTTCTCGATCTATCTCTATAGATCTTAATGCCCAGAATATATGCCGCTTCCCCTAAGTCCTTCATCGAAAAACTATTTTTCAGTGAAGTCTTTACGGACTCAAGCATAGGAATGTTATTTCCAATCAGTAATATGTCATCCACATATAAGATTAGAAATACTACAGAGCTCCCACTAACCTTCTTGTAAACACAAGACTCTTCTTCGTTCTTGGTGAAGTCAAACCCTTTGACCACTTCATCAAAACGAATGTTCCAACTCCTAGATGCTTGCTTCAATCCATAAATGGATCTCTGAAGCTTGCATACCTTTCCAGCATTTTTCGGATCGACAAAACCCTCGGGCTGTATCATATACACGTCCTCAGCTAGGTTTCCATTCAGGAAAGTTGTCTTGACATCCATCTGCCATATCTCATAATCGAAATATGCAGCTATAGCTAGAATAATCCGAATGGACTTAAGCATCACTACGAGCGAGAAGGTCTCGTCGTAGTCAACTCCTTGAACTTGTCAAAAACCTTTTGCGACAAGTCGTGCTTTATAGATGTGAACATTTCCATCCATGTCCTTTTTCTTCTTATAGATCCACTTGCACTCTATGGCTTTAACACCATCAGGCGGGTCAACCAAGTTCCAAACTTGATTGTTTCCCATGGACTCTATTTCGGATTGCATGGCATTCTGCCATTTTTCGGAGTCTGGGTCCATCATTGCTTCTTCATATGTCGCAGGCTCATCATTGTCCAACAATAATATTTCCCGCATTTCGCGGAGCCTTGCCGACCTTCGTGGTTGTGGCGGTGCTTCTCTTGCCATGGGTATCTCAACTTGTTCTGCTACGTTAGCATCACTCATTGATTCTTGCCCGATCGGCTCATCTTGAACTTCTTCAAGATGCACTGTCTTTCCACTCTTTTCTCCTTTGACAAACTCTTTCTCTAGGAAAACCCCGTTCCGAGCGACAAACACTTTGCCTTCTAATCGGTTGTAGAAATAATATCCCAAAGTTTCCTTTGGATATCCCACGAAAATGCACTTATCCGACTTGGGTGTGATCTTGTCCGACTGAAGTCGCTTGACAAACACTTCACATCCCCAAATCTTTAGAAAAGACAAACTAGGAACCTTTCCAGTCCATATCTCATATGGTGTCTTAACTACGGATTTAGATGGTACCCTATTAAGTGTGAAAGCTGCTGTTTCTAGAGCGTATCCCCAAAATGACAACGGTAGGTCCGACTGGCTCATCATTGATCGAACCATGTCTAACAAAGTTCGATTACGTCGCTCGGACACACCGTTTCTCTGAGGTGTTCCAGGCGGCGTAAGTTGTGGAACAATTCCGCAACTCTTTAGATGATTGCTAAACTCGTGGCTCAAATACTCGCCTCCACGATCAGATCGTAAGGCCTTAATTTTCTTACCACGCTGATTTTCAACTTCATTCTGAAATTCCTTGAACTTTTCAAAGGTTTCAGACTTGTGCCTCATCAAGTAGACATAGCCATATCTACTAAAATCATCAGTGAAAGTTATGAAGTATTGGAATCCTCCTCTAGCCGTCGTGCTCATTGGTCCGCATACATCACTATGTACAAGTTCCAACAAGTCTACTGCTCTCTCAGGAAATCCTGTGAAAGGCGTCTTGGTCATCTTGCCTAGCAAGCAAGCCTCACATGTCTCGTATGATTCAAAATCAAACGAAGTTAGAAGTCCATCAGAATGGAGCGTATATGTTGTTTAAGGAGAGAACTACTTCTCGTATTGGGTCTGTCCTAGCACATGTCTAGAATACATGCGACAATCTCAGGTCTAAGGACAAAGCGTATATGTTGTTTAAAGAGAGAACTACTTCTCGTGTTGGGTCTGTCCTAGCACATGTCTCCACATGTGTCCACATTATTAGTTCAACATCTCCATGTCCATGACTTGTGAAACATAGTCATCAACTAATACATGTTCTAGTCTAATATTCATGTGTGTCCTCACATGAACTCCGACTAGGGACAACTTTAGAATAACCATACAAGTAAAGAGTTTCACATACAATTCACATAATTGCAAATCAATTCAAGTAGCCTTCAATGGATATTCAATGAACACAACATACAAATCATGGATACAAATGGAATATCATCATCTCTATGATTGCCTCTAGGGCATACCTCCAACAGCAGCCGCTCTGAAGGCCATGGCCACAGAGACTACTGCGCCCAGGCCATCAAGTAGCCATGCCTTGGTGCTGCAAGGGGAAGAAATTGGAGTAGCAGATAAGATCCACCTAGAGGATATCCAGCTAATTGATGACCCATTGATAAATCTAGAATTGGTATCATTGATGACGGAGTCGCACCGTCATCTTCGCAACTATATGCGGGTATGTCTTCTTTCCCTTGTCTTGTTTCTAGTACTCGATAGGGTTGTGCTCATGTACTTACACGAGTACTAATTCGGTGTTGCAGGACATCATTGAACGCTCCCGCCGCAAGTCCTATATGCTTGAAGGCTATGGGGATACGGTGCTCCGCGCGGAGTCACTGGAGAGGGAGCTTGCCAAAAAGAAGTTGGAATCCTCCCGCATGCATATAAGATATGATGGTAAATGCGCCGAGTTCTGCAACCGTATCTAGTAGATCTCCGAGGAAAAGGAACATCTCAGCGGGCGCAACAAGTCTCTGAACCTCTGGATCAAAGTTAATTGTTATCCTTGCTACTTTCCAGGTACTTATTTCTTATCGTAGTATTGACCCTCTATTGCCTTAATTTGCAGAGCTGGAGAAGTCGAATAAAGAGCTCCATGGAAAAGCCATCGATTGGGCCAATGGGTACTATCGTGTGACTGATCAACACGACAAGCTTGTCTTGCAAGTCGAAAAGTTGGAGCATGACCTGGACAAGGAGAGGAAGATGCGTGAGGATGACGAGGTTGATCTTGTCAGAGCCATGAAGACCATCTAGGAGCACGAGGCCAAGGCAGAGACTGCCACAATTGTCTTTAATAAGATCTATGAAGTCGCCTAGCCAATTGCAGACATGATCGAGCCCCCAACTAAAGGTGTCGAGCCACGTTCGCTATCAGATACTCAAGGATGCGCCAGAGAAGATTTTTGGCTATATTTAAAAGATGGCGAAGTCTATCTCCTACCAAGTCTTAAGCTTCGTGAAGTCCTTCTATCCCCGGGTAAATTTACAGCCTGTTGGTGAGGGGATGGCATCAGACTGCTTGGACAATCAATTCAAGGAAATTATGCGGGAGATGGATCCCATTGCTGAAGAAGTAGCCAAGCAATTAGACCTTGAGTAGATTTGTATAAAGCAAACATTAGTTCTGCATTGAAAGCATGATATGAATGCTTTGTAATGTAAATATTTCTATGTCTTGTTGCAATCTTTTCTGCTTTCAACTTGTTATTGTGCATCCTACACTCAATTCTGGTCTACTGTTAGCCTCATCAGATGCCCATATAGAGTACTTTGTAGTCAGGCTTACCCTCTATAGGATGCAAGTACTTAGGCTATCTGCATAGTAGACCTCTGGAATTCATAAATAGAGCCTATCTTTGTAACCTCTATGGGTTGTATAGACGTGTGCTCAGAAGATCCGGAAATGAGGCTTGTTCTTACACACTGCGGATAGACAAATTTGCCTAGATTTTGCCAGATCAGTTAGTTAGATAAACCCTAGGTATATACGGACTAGCCATGGTAGGGTGATGTATCCTAGGGAGCTGAATAACTCATAATTATGTTGCGTACTTGTTACTACAAGCCGCGGTTGGACAATTTTGCCCAGGGAGCTGAATAGCTCAGTCGAGATTTGCAGATTTGTGATTAGAAGCCACAATGGGGAAAGTTGTGCCCAAGGAGCTAGATAGCTTGTTTAAGAGTTCGCAGACTTGTTATTACAAGCCGCAATTTAAATAGTTGTGCCTAAGGAGCTGAATAGCTCGTGAGGTATGATAGACCTATTATTACAAGCCGCCTTTGGGCAATTTTGCTCAATGAGCTAATTAGCTCATAAAAGGTACTGTGGACTTGCTTCTGCAAGCCGTGATGAGGCAGAAATAGGTAGTCGAATTATGATGAAAAAATAATTACTTTATTCAATTGTAAAATTACAATCTAAGGCCGATGGCCAATTCATATGAATATGTAAATCTAAATTAAGGACAAAATCGACAGAGCTACTTGATGTTCCACGAGTTGTCGATGTCTTCACCAGAGGGGTATTGCAGGTGGTATGATCCAGGTCCAGTGACCTTGGAGAATGGCGAATTGAGCTTGTGCAGCCCTTTGGTTTCTTGGATATGATGAAGGACCATGTCACCTATGTTGAACGATCGTTCTTTGACGTTTCGGTCGTGATAGCGGCGAAGGCCTTTGAGGTATCTTGTAGACTAGACTAATGCTGCACAGCGAGCTTCTTCAAGGCTGTCATATCTAGACGCCTTGTTTCTTCTGCTGCACCTTCCTCATACTGCTTGACTATTGGAGATTTCCACAAGACGTCAGCAGGTAGCACGGCTTTAGAGCCGTAGATGAGGAAGTAAGGCGATTGCCCTATAGGCTTGCACGGCTGGGTACGTAGCCCCTAGAGTACGCTTGGTAGCTCCCTGAGCCACTTGCCTCCCTTAGTATTGGAGATGTCGCGCAGCCTTTTCTTGAGAGCGTCCATAACCATCCTGTTGGCACGCTCAACCTGGCCATGGGCCCACGGATGAGTGATGGATACGTAACTGATGTTGATCCCACTATTCTTGCAGTACTCCCAGAACCCGTGGTTGTTGAAGTTTGAGCCCAAGTCTGTGATTATGCAGTTGGGGAAGCCGTAGCGATGAACAAGTTCATCGAGAAACTTGAGTACTCTGTCAGCTTTGGGGTAGGTCACTGTCTTCACCTCAATTCACTTGATAAACTTGTCGATGGCCACCAGGACTCGATTGAATCCTCCCAGCACCGTTGGTAGAGGGCCGATCATATCAAGCCCCCAGCATGCGAAGGGCTAGGATGGTGGTATGGTGATAAGCTTGTAGGCAGGGACATGTTGCTGCTTGGTGAAGAATTGACAACCTTGGCATTGGCAAACTTGTTCCTCGGCGTCAGCGAGGGCTATTGGACAATAGAACCCAGATATGAAAGCTTTGCCTATGATTATTCATGAAGATGCATGGTTGCCGCAGATGCCCTTGTGTATCTCCTGCAAGATGTCCTTGCCATCTTGCCATGAGACACACTTCATGAGTATTCCTGATGATGCACCTCATCTGTATAGATTGTCTCCGACTAGAACATAGTTCTTGCTGTGTTGTGAGACTTGCTCTGCTTCCTTCTTCTCTGGAGGCAGCTTGTGCTCTTTAATGTAGTCAATGAAGGGCGCTGTCCAATCCACGTCGATCATCATAATCTCCCGACTAGGCTCTGATGGACCAGGGTCGGTGGTTGGAGATGGTCTATACGACCACATCATCCACGTACATCTCGACATTGCGGTGTAGCTGCTTCTTGAACCACTCTTGGATGGCCCGTTGATACGTCGTGCCGGCGTTCTTCAGCTCAAATGACATTGTCGTGTAACTGAAAGCTCCGTATGGGGTGATGAACGCAGTCATGATCTAGTCCTCTTCTTTGAGAGCTATCTGGTGATACTCCGAGTAGCAATCATGAAAATAGAGTAGGGCACAACCAGCTATAGAGTTGATGACTTGATCAACTATCGGGAGCTCGAAGGGATCCTTTGGTCAATGCTTGTTGAGGTTGGTGTAGTCAACGCACATTCACCACTCGTTGTTGTTCTTCTTCTTGACCAAGACGGGATTGGCGAGCCACTTTGGATGGAAGACTTCTTTGATGAAGCCTGCCGTGAGTAGTTTGTCCAGCTCTACTTTGATAGCTTCCCTTCTATCTTGGGAAAATCTGCGTAGGCGCTGCCTCTTCGGTATAGCTTTGAGATTGACATTGAGTGAGTGCTTAATCAACTCCCTAGGTGAAGATGTCATGGTTGGCCCAAAGGAAGCTGACGAGCGTGCTTTCCTATTTAGGATCCAGCCCTGTGCCTATCAGGGCTATTTTGGAGCTATCACTGGTGTCAAGGTCAATGGCTTTGACATCGACTTCTTTCGCCGGCTTGACCTAGGTTGTCCCCGACTTCTTCTCTGGTATCTCGAGTTCTTCGTTGGATAGCTTCTTATATGCTGAGAAGACTTGCATCATTGAGTTTGGCACTTGAGTACTCGCTGTGAGTTCCACAGCTTCCGTGTCACAAATGTATAATCTTTTCAAGTCTTCGTGCAGGGAAAGTACTCCCTTCGGTCCCAGCACCTTGACTACTAGGTACATGTAATGTGGGATGGTCATGAATTTGGCCAAGGCTGATCTTCCAATGATGGCTTGATACGATGTTTCGAAGTCAGCCACCTCGAATCTGATGTATTCCGTCCGATAGTGCTCTTTGATCCCGAAGGTAACTGGCAAAACCACCTGGCTGAGCGGTACACCCCTGTTGCCTAGGACAATGCCATAAAATGGAGAGTTTGTGGGAGTGAGCATATCAGTGACGTCGAGGCTCATCTTTAGTGTCTTGGCGAACAGGATGTTGAGGCTGCTGCCACTATCGATGAGTACTTTAGTGAGTCTGGAGCCTGCAACCACTGGATCCAGGATGAGAGGATAGCGCCCTGGGTCTGAGAAACTAGTCTATTGGTCCGCCCTGGAGAAGGTAATATGCACCTCCGACCATTTAAGGAAAGTAGGCGCTGCGAGTTCAATGGACATGATCTCCCTTAAGGTAAGCTTCTGGGACCGCTTGGTTGGGAGTTCGCTGAAGATGATGTTGACTGTGTTTGATGGGTTTTGGAAGTTGTTGTTCTCCCCATCGTCTTCGTCTTCCTTGGCTTTTACCTTGTCTTTAGCACTAGATGGCTCCGGCGCGTCGTTCATAGCTTTGCGTAGGCTGAAGCAATCCCACGCAGTGTGCTTGTGGTATGGGTGCCACGGGCACTGTTTCTTCAGGAGTTCGTTGAATGAGGGCCTATCCGAGTTCTTGTTGCCGCCATTTTTTATGAGCGCTGCAACGCCACGACTGTGTTGTCTGGTTTGTGCTTGCGGTTTTGACTTCCCGAGTAGTTAATCTGGTTGTCATTGTTGGGGTGATTGTTGCGGTTCTTGTCGTTGCGCTGGCCATTGCTATTGTTATTGTTATTATTGTTCTCGCCCTTTTTGCGGTTGGACTCGAACCTCTCGATCTCCGTGTCTTCTTCGTCTGCCCAGGTCTGAGCCATGACCTTCAAGGATTTGACGCTGCTTGGACGCCTCCTTCCGAAGTCTTGAAACATCCGGCGGTCAAAAAGGCCGTTCTGGAAGCAGTCGATGAAATGATGTATGTAGCTTCTCAGAGTCTTGCCTTGTTGTTGCTTGATCTGGGACAAGTCAATCCTGTTGGCAGGTCACTACATTGCTTTGGCGTAGTTGCTGGTGAACACCTTCTTCAGATCTTCCCATGAGTCAATGGAGTTTCTTGCGAGCGACTCGAGCCATGTCAGGGGCGCTGTCTCCATGCAGATGGGGAAGTAGACTACTTTGGTGTCGTTGTTTCTAGCGGCGGTCTGTACTGCTAGTGAGTAGCACCGGAGCCATTGCGGGAGCTTGAATTTGTCGGGCAGGATGGTCCTCCTCACGCGTCTGGAGAAGGCGGGGAACCCGTCAATGTCATCTCCTGGGTGATCGACTTCTTCCTCGCACTCGCAATGCTGGCTGTTGATGATCGTGCGAGCATCGCGATTGGAGTTGATCTTGTCACAGAGGTCTTCTATGGGGCGTTTAGGGTCTGGGCGACTGCCTCCAGCTTGACTTGCTCTAGCGTCCCAGGCCGGTCTGTGCTGAGGATTGTTGTCGATCTAGCTTGGTCTCCGCAGGGGGTCGTTGGTAATCTGACTTGGCCTCCAGCTACTGCCATGATGGCTCCGCTTCTGGGTGGCCCACTAATTGTATAGGATCTTGGCTCGATAGGATTTTGGCGATCGAGCTGCTCGTACGTTTGCTTGGCTAGTTCAGCGAGTGTGCGAGTGTACTTGTTATGAGGCATTGCTCGTGTGATGAGATCAATGGATGCCACAGTAGCCAAGGGAGTGTGATGTTGGTGCCCTTGGACTACCTTGAAGGCATCATCTAGATTCCAAATTGGCAGGGCTTCCCTCAGGCAGCGGTGGCACTCCGCTCTTGAGGCGTTCCTTGCTCTGCGTCTTGTCCTTTGGGCATCAGTTTCCTCCCCAACTACATTAGCAGTCAACTCATCGTCAGACACCTCGTCAAGGTAGTGCTCGTGCCGTGGATTTCTATCCCATTGATCTTCATCTTCTTCGCTTGCACCAATGACGGCAAAGAGTTCTCGCTCCGGAGAGTAGCTTCCTGAGCTTGAAGTGATGACCTCTGTGGTCCTGCCTTCTCCATAGATGGGTCACAGAGGAGTTCCTTCTTGGAATAGGAGAGTATCGAGATAGGCAATGAGGCGCAATTCATCATCTCTGGCAAGAGCAGGTGGCTTCATGCTGGGTCAGTAGACGAATCTACCTTGTGGAGTAGATGTGATTACTAGGCCCTGTTGAGGGCCTGATAATGGCCTCTTTGTCCGAGTCCATGTAGTAGTCGAGGTCCTCGATCCCATCTGAGTTGGATTGGAATCTGGACATGGCCACCTGGTAGACAGTGGCCGTGTTGTGGAGTCCGAACGGGAGTAGAGCTTAGGAGTAATCCAACTCGTGTAATGGCTGCAGCGTCGGCTCGCACGAGCTATACAGATTGGAGAGAGAAGTTGAGTTGTACTAGAACTCATCCCCCCCAACCTCTGACTAGGTCAAAGATTGAAAATTTGCCCAAATTCTCTACGAGGTCGTTGGAGCTTCATGGTTGAGGGCTTCTTCTCCGGGACCGGTGCAATGTAGCGGTGGAAACTTCCGGCACCATCTACGACGCACACCTAGGAGTCGAAGATGAATGTCGTGCCTTCCTCGGAGGCGACGACGGGCCTGATGATGACTTGTGCCATCGAGTTCGCCGGCGGATTCTTAGTGAGATCCCCTACCTGGCACGCCAGCTGTCGGTGTTTAGACCCGGCAACATACAGAGAGGGGCGCCCGAGGTAGTGTTTTGGTTGGTGGGGCTCATTGAGATCAGAAACTCGAAGGTAAATGCAGACACACGATTTAGATAGGTTCAGGCCACTGAATAGCGTCATACCCAACGTCCTATGTATTGGTTTTATTGAATTGCTTTGTAGGGGGTTCCTACCTCGCGTTATATACACGGGGGCAGGGTTACAGATTAGTTGATTTATAAGAATACTAGTCGGATACGACTAGAGGAGTTCTACTCTTATTACAATGAGTACTTTCCTAATCCTCGACTAGTTCCTGTCTTTCCATGTAGACTACGCCGCCCTGCGCCATGTTCTCCACATCAGATGTACTCAGTGTCCATACTTGGGACTGTCTAAACCTTACGGTGGAGCCATAGATGTACGTAGGACAGCGTCAACAAGGTTGAGGTAATACCGTAAGCAAATCACCCCCAACCCGTCCTTACTTAATGATATAGTTAATAAGCATGTTAGGGGTACGGAAGAACCTTTCGCATCTTACATTGCACGTTTAGAAAGGTTAGAAGACATAGAAAAGGGGAAACCTAATGCGTCTACTAATAATATTAAAGCAGTAGTTCTCCTCGAATTGATCAATGTGGGGTAATGCATCCTAGTTCGTCGGCTACACCAGGGGTTGTTTCTAAAATCCGCTGTATGGCATGCCGCCCAACTACTTCCCAAGTCAAACGCCGCCAGTGCAACTGGTCAAAACTAGTTGCACTGGCTGTTGTACCTGAGCCGCCTACACCACCTTCTGTTGTGCCTAGTTCGGCTGCTCCTAAGCCATACTAATGAGCTTGGAAATGTTGTACCTCAATACAGCACGACAGCACACACATCACCACCTATTACCTATAGTAATGTGTCATCCAATGTTATACCTGATGATGTGTTTGAGGCTTATAGGGTTGCTTTGGTTAATAACATGCCCCATTTGAATAAGATGAATACAGTAGCTACAACACCACAACAACCAAATAATTCTAATTGGAGTGAATTTGGTAGGTTTAAGGAAGATTTGGCTAGTGTGATGAAAAATAAGCTTGGTGTTGATATTGGTAATTCTAAGTTGTATCAAAAGCTATATAGTGCTGAGTTTGATAATGTTTCCTTTTCTGCTGGTTGGCGCATGCCTGATTTCATTAAATTTAATGGTGAAGATAACCAAACCAATTGGGAACATATTAGTTAGCTTACTGCTCAACTAGGTGAAGTAAGTTCCATTAATGCTTTGAAAGTGCGATTGTTTTTTGACTGGAACTGCCTTTGTTTGGTTTCTTCCTTAGCTCCTGGATCTATGGCATTGATTCTTGGGATCAATTAGAACAGAAATTTTATGATCATTTTTATAGTGGGAGCTTCCAATTAAAATTGACAGATTTAATATCGGTTAGGCAAGATAGAGATGAGTCGGTTTCTGATTACATAAGACGATTCAACGAAACTAAAAACCGTTGCTTTTTGTCAATTTCTAATATGGACCTTGCCAATATTACTTTCAAGGGCTTAAGATCATCTATTGGTGATGCATATAATATCATTGGTGTTGGTCATGTTTTCAAGTCTTCCGGTTGCTTTCTACTTACCTAAAGATGCAGTGTATAAACCCCAAACGTATGTTTGGATTCTTATAAATGGTTTATGATTTTTTTTCTTTCTTACACAGGTTCCACATGGTTAGCATTTTGTTGCTTTGACAACAGTCCCGTGATCTGTGATGCGAGGAATCCTTGTATGATTAGTTTAGGTTTTTTTTTCTCTTTGGTCTGGCCTTCGCGCACATAGCTTGTACCAAGGTCAGACAAATTAAGTCCAAGTTACAAGTGGATATTATGAAGTTGCTCTATTGCTACACTGGATATAGCACTCCAGCTGGTGTGCTATCATCATAGTCATATACCGTGACAGATTGGTCCAGCTCTACATGTGCAAAAGTTCCGCTCTGGTTGCTCTTGCAGAATACTTTGTGAGCACCTGGACCTATAAGCTTTCACACTATTATTATCTTATTAAATGCATTATATATTGTAATATAAATATTTTGCCACCCGGAGCAACACAAGGACACAATCCTTGTACACAGTGCACGTTCGACACATACGTGTTTATAACACAACTTATTGAGTAATTATGTCATCTTCATGGAACATATGCAGTAGTACTGTATTTTTTTAATTCAAACGAAGCCTAAGTGTAAAACTGTACATGTCCATCAAATATTTTGATGTCTAATAATAATTTATGCAATATGTGTTTGATATTCTCTTAAGAATTTCTTGCAATCGTGGAATATTTGGAGCGCCGATTCTTACTTTATAGTGATAATATTTCTTTCTGATCTCATGGAGGAGAGTTATGCTTCGGCCATCAACTGGTCACAAGAGTAACATCAATTCACAGCAGTTTCTAAACAAATTTTCATCAGCCAATCTCAATCTCAGATGTAAAAGGTACCTCTTAACTATGTATTTAGTTATCAATATCGATCTAGTGATTCATAGAGTAGCAGGTACGTACAGAAGACATGAGATCAAACTTAGCCGCTTCTAGAAGTACACGTTCATAAGACATCATATAAATTTCACCAACCGGTGACCTCAAATCAAAGTAGTATACTCTTTGATCCCACAACCTCTTTCGCATCAATAATAATAAACCTGCTTCTAAGAATATGGTCTCAATGAACTAATTCTTGAAAAAGAGAGATAATACACTCTTTCTCCTTACCTTCTCTCTGCCATGTGAGCGAATGATGAAGTGCATTTCTGTGAGCTGTGTTATTGTTGAAGGAGGCCTAAGTAGTATACCAAGTTTCATCTAGGTGAAACCCATTCACTCCCTTCATAAATTTCTTGCCATGTCAGTTTATTCTCTGGCACTTTATTTAGCATGAAATCAAGTTTTTGAGTACTTTGCAGCAGACTATAGGCAATTGGGACCCAGTGTTTGAAGCAGCTGGACAACTGCAAGTATATGTACATTTCAGTTTATAGAAACGAAGAGCATCGATTACAAACATTTACCCGTAAGGTACCAATTCTAGAGCAAACAGCCGACAAATATACTATAAACACAAATCAAGAAAAAGGAACCATGGTCAGCATAATGCTTCCAAGGTTCGCCCTCCAACATCGAATCCTATACCCAGGATGTGGATCCTAGTTTAGAAGGGAGCTTCCCTCCTTGAACAGCACAAAGATGCTGCTACCGTCGCCCCTAGAGATCCTGAGCTCTTCGTCAAGGTAGGTTGTGAGCAGCCAGGACTCAGCATTGTTGGTTCTAATCGGTATCTTCAGTGGTGGCTGACCAGAGATGGTATTTGCAACCGAGGACGCTGCATTTTCGATGGAAGAAAATATGCCTTTCAATGGGCTCAGGTCGATGTTCTGTCCAAAGAGCTCAAACTTCTCAGGTAGCACAATGGAGTCGGTCAGTTGTGGGGTTCCGATAACACCTTCATCAAATTTGATCTGGATAGATTGAGAACCATATGAATTTGTTAATAACATCTAGCCAAATTCACTCAAGGTTCTGTCCTACAAGTGCCACATGTGGGTTCAAGAAGGCCGATAAAATGCATTCAATCATAGGTGAAAAATGGCTACTTGGATGAGGATGACAGAACTTCACCTGCACACGCTTGGGGCTTCTAATTTCAAATTTAGCATTGGTGGAAACTGAGGTTGTAGCCAATGGTCCTGAAAACTTGATGCAGTTTTGCACTGTGAAAGTCTCCGAATCAATAGTCTGTGATATCTCCTCCACCTTTACAAGCTCAGGTAGCCTTCCGGACCCCAGCAGAGGGAATAGTTGAGAAAATGATGTGTACCTGAAATCACGTGGTTAATCAGACTCCTAAATCTCTTACGGCTGCTGCAGTTTCATTCAAAAAGAGTTTCACTTCAATGAACTTCCTCAAAATTCCAATTAGTCAGTTTCAGAAGTCAGAACTATGTTTAATCATGATGTTGACTGCAGTTCAGTTATCAAAGCAGTGAAGCCATCATAACTGGCACATCCATGTCCTCTCATGGTTTGTCAACAGCATATCCATGTCCTCTTACAGTTGATTCCAGATATCCATGTTTAAGATGTGATGATCAGAAAAAAAGGTTACCTGTGGATCAATGTGATTACCCAACTACCAAAAAGCAATTCAATATTCAAGCCCTATTACCCCAAAAAAGTATCGCAAGTGACAGATAGCAATGGCAAAAACAGGTTCCTGCAACCACCCAATAAAACATAATCCGTGGACTTGAACAGGGCTTAGGCAAGTGTGTTCTGTAATCTCAAAAAAAAAAATAGAGGCGATCCCTTACTCGCCATTGCAAAATTCTGCCATCCCTTGTTTGCTGTCAATGTATCAATGACACATGGGACTCATCTATGTCACTGGGCAGTGACAAATAAGGGATGGTGGCAATTGCAATGGCAGCAAATCGGTCGTGCCCACCTAGTGAATTGGCCTAGTTAACCACAAAAGCGAAATTTATTACTGACAGGGGCGGAGCTAGGCTTTGTCATCGGGGTCAGCTGACCCTGATGAATTTCTCCAAAACCAATGAGAATAACTGTTCAGCTGTTCTTCAAAGGAAAAGACCCCAGCATGCAATAGGGATGACCCCGGCACCATTTTCATCTGGCTTCGCCCCTGATTACTGAACCACACAATTGGCAGAAGTTTCTAAACAAATTTTCATCAGCCAATCTCAGTCTCAGATGTAAAAGGTACCTCTCAACTATGTATGCAGTTTTCAGTATTGATCAAGTGATTCATAGATTAGCACCCAATGCAAATGCGAATGCGTAACTCGCTTATCAAATTGTGAATCAAAATTAGCCGCTTCTAGTAGTATACGTTCAGAAGACATAAGATAAATTTCAGCAACCGGCGACCGCAAAAGAAAGCAGTAGCTGCTGAGGGGGGAAAGAAAAGGAGAACGGGATCAGAAGGCGGTTTCTTACGCGAGGATCCACTTGCCGTTGAGGAGCGTTAGCGCCTCGGTGGGCGCCGGCGTGGGGTTGCGCGCCTCGAGCTGCGTGATGAGTTCGACCACCTCGGCCCGCGTCTCGCTGGACGCGCGAAGACCCCGCTCTGTGCCGTACAGCGCCTCCTTGAGCTGCGCCTTGAGCTCTGCCACCTCGCTCGCCTCCGGGTCGGACGCCTCGGCCACCGCCGTCCCCGTGACCGCGGACCCACCCTCAGGCTCCGGCCCCCACTCGTCTTCGGAGTCCCCGCCCGCCGCCACCGCACGCGCCAGGACGCGGCGCGCGGCACGCAGCAACGGGAAGCGCGGCGGTGTCGGGAACGCGAGGGCACCGGCGACGGTGCCGCGGCGCGGGGACGGGGCCGCGGGTGATGGGGAAGGTGCGCGGAGAGCGAGGGCGTTGAGGGACGCAACTCCCGCCATGGCTTGCACGAGCTTTCTTGATTTCCTGGGCTCTTTTGCCTCACTGCCTCCTTCCTCTTTGTTTTGTGCTGTCGCTAGGTGACTGACAGGTAAAGTTCTACTCGTCTACCTTCAGCAAGCGAGATACAATTCTAGAAAAAGGGAGAGAGGGAGAGGCGTCGAAGGAGGAGACGTGTCGAGGCAGAAGCTTCGAGTGCGGGTGCGGCCTGCGACCGTGCGACGGGCACAGCCGCACCGGTTGGCACTTTGGCAGTCTGCGGTGTGCGGTGACCATAAAAAAATATTTAGAGCAGAACAAAATTGTTATATAGAATAGAAAATAATAGGAATATTATATTTCTTGCTGCACATGGAGGTTACAGAACTCTTGTTAGGACATGCACGCGCCTCACCGTAGTCTGAAAGCTACGAAATTTCAGTAGCCACGAAGTGGAAATCGCGAAAACTTTGAGAAAGAGATATGGGGCCTGCCTGCTAGGGGTGGGCATTCATTTCGGTTCGGTATTTTCAGTGACGAAAACCTTCGGTGTTTGCAAATAAAGAACCGATCGGTGAATGTAAAGATAAAAAATTGACGATTTCGGTGTCGGTATTTTAAACACCACATTGATCTCAGCAGTTCGAGCAAAAAACCAAGTACCGCACAGAAATTGTCGTCGATGCCGGTTTCGCTCGCTTGCGCCGCCGCCGCCCTACGCCTGGCCGCTCACCCACGCCGCCTCTGCCCCACGGCTACGCCAGCGCCAGCGCCAGCGCCTCGCACGCCTTGGCAGCAATGAGGCACCCACGCACGCCATGCGGGCTGGACAACGACGCGCCTCGCGCGCGCACGCTGTTGCCGCCGCCGCCGCCCACCAGGAAGAGGATGAATGCTAGTGCGTGAGCAAAGGGGATAAGAAAGTTAGGCAATTAGCTGGTTGGTGCCTCGGTGCGCGTTGTGGGCTAATGCGGAATTTCTTTTATTTTTATATATTTTTTTAGAAATATACGGTTAAATCAAAAAATTTGCAAAAAAACGCCTCAACGGTCACCCACCAGATAAGCCTCCGCGCAGCACCCGAGGAAGCTCCGCCGTTTGAACTGGCAGTAAGGCCCTTACCGCTAGTTGAAATGGTGGTAAGGCCCTTACCGCCAGTTCAAACAACGGGGCTCGCCCACTATAAGACGCGCCCGCGCCCCTCCTCCTCCCCCCACACCAGAAGATCGCCGCCCCACCAGACCGCGCCAGACAGAGAAAGAGAGGAAAGGAAAGAAGGGAAGAAAAAAACAGAAGGAGAGGAGAGGAGTAGGAGGGAAGAAAGGAGGAGGAGGAGGAGGGAAGAAAGGAGAGGAGGAGGGAAGAAGGGGGGAAGGAAATTCTTCCGTCGTTCCCATGTAAATTTTTTTAATCTCGTAGTTTAGATAGTATAGTGTAGTGATTAGATCTAGATTTAGAAATATTAGTGGATCTGAGATTTAGAAATAGCTAATGAATTTGAGACTTAGAAACATTTAGCTAAATTTAGATATAGTAAAATGTAGCTTAGTTAGTACAATAGATTTAGCTTAGATAGTAAAATAAATTTAGCTTCGATGGTATAGTAGATTTAGCTTAGGTGGTATAGTAGATTTAGCTTAGGTGGTACAATAGCTTTATTTTAGATCACAATAAATTTAAGAAATCTTAGTGGACCTGAGATTTATAAATATCTAATGGATCTGAGATTTATTTGTCGTGTATATTAGTTCTGGTACATACCTATGATAAATTTAGTTAGTAAGCTTGGTTTAGTGTTACATAGTTAGTTGTTTGTTTATTGAATTGAAGTCGTCATTGTAGTTAATTGATATATATTGCTGAGATTAATTTGGACTGTCCGTTTCATGTATGTTGGCAGGTATGTCGAATAGTTTAAATTTTCAAGTGTTCTATGAGCTGGGGGAGGTTAAATATAGTCCAGAAGGGGTAGATTTGAGTGGATTTCCCTGTTTCACCAAGTGTGTTCCAAGAGCAAGAGAGAGAACTTGGGGGGCATTTGCAGGTGGCTTTGTAGGGATCTTGGTGTTGATAGAGATCAAATGGATGTGTCTGTGAGGATTTTAGTCAAAAGACGGCCGACAAAAATTTTTGGAAGTTGCTTCCGCTTGAAGGAACTTCGAGCTATCGAACTTACATAAATGGTTGCACGAGAAAAGGTTTACCTTCATATGGTATGTTCAACTGTTCATGAAGGGTGGATCTAGCAGTCATATTGAAGAAGAAGTAGGAGGTGATAATGTTGAAGTGGAATAAGATGTGCAGAGTACTGAGGGTGGAAACGAAGAACTTGATTACGATGAACAAGAAGGGGGAGATGCAGAGAATGATGTTGCATCCCGCGCACCAAATGGGGAGGCTGATGAGGGGGAAGAAATTCCTAAGTTAGTAGAGCAGCTGGTGATGGAAGGAGACGAGGCTAATGGTGCCGTGGGTGATGACTCGTCCGATGAGGAAGATGCTTATCCTGTACCGTGAAATTAGTCAAATTATGACCATTCCGTCCTACAGGTCAATATTGGAGAAAATATTCCTTGGGATTACAAGGAGAATGAGGTATGCGTGGGGGCTTTGTACCAAAGTGGGGATGAAGTGAAGATGGCTATTAAGAGATGGTTCACTTTGTCTTTGCAGCGTCAGTTCAGGGTGGAAAAGAGTAGCCCAAAGGTGTATGATGTCTGCTTTGTGCGAAATGATTGCCCATTCAGGGTGCATGCATATAGGGGGGAAATGGAAGGATTACTGGGAGGTGACTAGAGTGGTTGAGCACAAATGCTTGTTGGCTGAATTGGAAGGAACACACCGCAACCTCACTGCTAATTTTGTTGCTCAATACATATATCCTCAGATAGTGCAAAATCCTGGCTTCAAGCCCAAATCCATTGTTTGTGCCATAGAGGAAAAGTTCAAGTACAAGATCAGCTACAGCAAAGCTTAATGGGCAAAGCAGAAAGCGTTGGAGGTGAAGTGGGGTACGTTCGAAGCATCCTATGACAACCTCCCTATCCTGTTGCACACCATTTGCCAGAGAAATCCTGGAAGCTTCTACGATTTGAAAACCTATCAATGTGTTCAGTTTCTAGGGAAACAGATCCTGCAGCGGTCATTCCTCGTATTGGGTCCTTGCATTAAGGCTTTCTGGTTATGTCGACCAGTCATTTGCATTGATGGCACATTTCTGACTAGAAGGTACACGGGAACAATATTGACAACTGTTGGGTTTGATGGCAACAATCAGGTGTTGCCGCTTGGGATCGCATTTGTGGAGGAGTCTGGAGATAACTGGTATTGATTCTTCAAGAGGGTGAAGAACATGATTGTGATGGATGTCGAGGGGGTTTGTCTCATTCATGATCGGCACAAAGGCATTATGCAAGCAATCAAAGACCTACAGAATGAAAGTCAGGAGCGTTTCAGGGCGCCGATATGGCCGGACTTGAAGAGTAGGTGGATCATGAGGCCTATGGGTGCGAACTTTCATAGGCAATTCCAGAACAAGACCCTTATGAAATTGTTCAAGTGCCTATGTAGCCAGAATCAGGAGAAGAAGTTCAACCTGCTGTGGAAGAAACTTGAGGACCTCACAAAGAAGCAATGTGAGGAACTAGCGAAGAGGTCGGTCAATAGTGAGGCCGAGCACCCTGTGTTTCTGGAGGACGTCGGGCTCGACGATCCAAATTTCAGGCACAGACGGGGAAGATCCATCAAGAGCTTCTCACAGTGGATTGAGAATGATCCGAAGGAAAAGTGGTCATTACTCTTTGATGACGGAGGTGCACGGTGGGGTATAATGACGACAAACCTAGCTGAGGTTTACAACTGGGTCCTGCGCGGTGTTCGGGGCCTGCCCCTTGTTGGTATTGTGGAATTTTACCTATATCACACCATGAAGTATTTAAAGGAAAGGTACCAGTTGACTGATAACTCAATGCGCAACAACCATAGAATATATGGGTACAAGATAACAGAGTACATGGAAGGTGCGATTAAGAAAGCTCATTTGCATCGTGCGAAAGAAGTGGGAGCCGTGGAACGCCGGTTCGAAGTTGTTTGCAGGGACAAAGTTCAAATGGGCAGGAGGCGCGATAAACACACACATGAGTGCATCATCAGCAATGAAGGTTGTGTTTTCTCTTGCCACAAGCCAAGGTTGCTTCACAGGCCTTGCACACATCTCATTGCTGCATGCTTCGAGGCGGGAGGGCTTCAACCCCATCGTTTCATGCCACACTATTTCTTGAAAGAAACCATATGTCAAACTTGGAAGAACGAGATTTATGGATATCGTTTACTAGGAGACTTTGTCAACAATCCTGGGAATATCGCCCGCTACATTCCTGACCCTGATCCAGAAATGTTCCAATGGGTCAGGCGACGCGAGAATAGACGTATCCGTAATGAAATGGATCAATCTGAAGCAGGTCCTGATGTCCAACTATCCTCCAAGTGCCACGAAGCTGGTCACACCTACAAGAACTGCCCGGCAACGACGTATGGAAGTGCGAGCACCCAAGCTGCATCTAATAACTTGTAATGCAATGTAATGTTTATCTTAAGTTGTGTTATTGTAACTTAAGTTGTGGCCCTAATATAATGTAGTGTAATGTTTATTTGTTGTTGTGGTCGTAACGTAATGTAATGTAATATTTATCATGGATGCTTTTATTTGTAATAACTCATATGTTGTGTATTTTATTTCTCTTACGTCTTCAAGTCTTTATTTTTTTATTACTTGTGTTACAGGTATGGCGCACCCAGTTCCACAGGGGTACCAGACCCCTGAGTTGCTTGACCCTGCCTTGGATGGCCAGCACAGGTCGTACATGTCAGTTGTATGAGGTTCGACTCTCGGCACATTTCGGGCACATAACCCGCTCTCGACCATGTCGATCAACGCACGTTGGATCCCTAGGTATATCGTACTTAGTAGAACTTGTGTGTTAAGTTCAACGATTAATTTGTTTAAACTAATTAATTTTTTGCATGATACAGGTTACGTGTGGCGGGTCTTCTCCCTGTAGCTAGGTTAGTGGAGGGTGACATGGTCGACAGCGCTGCGCAACGCGGTGAGAGGTCCACATGGTTCCAGTTCGACATGTCACTACTAGCAGCTCTGCTGGACTGGTGGCAGCCGAAGACGCACACCTTCCACCTCCCGGTTGGTGAGATGACCCCCACACTGGAGGACGTCTCCATGCTATTTGGCCTTCCACTTGCAGGGCCCGCCGTAGCCGCGATGGACGTCCCGCCTACCTAGCGTGACGAGCTGTTGGGTCGGTTTACGGACGTTCACCGTGTAGATGGTGCCCCGCCGTACCTCACTTTTAGCTCCACACACGGCCCACGAAGGCATGGCTCCAACAGTTTAGTGTGAGTATTTAATTATCTGCATGTCCAATTAATTTTTTGTAACTTGTTCATAATTTTGACCCAAGTTTGGAATTTTTTTTGCAGGTCGAGTACTTGAGAGCCGAAGCCGATGACGCCATAGTAGCGTGACACTTGGAGGCGTACATGTTGTGGCTCTTCGGCTGGATCTTGTTGTGCACGTCGCAGGGGAACTCGGTGCCTAAGCACCTTCTTCCTTACGCGAGGGCCACTACGGAGGCCCCGCTCGACGAGGTTCCATAGTACAGCTGGGGTTCAGCTGTATTGGCGACCACCTATAGGGGTCTTTGCATGAGCTGCTGCAAGGTAATTTTGGCGGAGCCCATCTTCCTTGGCTGCCCGTTGCTGCTTCAGCTGTGGTCGTACAAGCGGTTCCTGATAGGGCGACCCTGTATTGACATGTCCCCCTACCCCGAGGGTTTCAACGACAACGACGTCGATAGGCCCACGATGGGGTCGTTGTGGTGCCTGAGGAAGGTATGGTTCTTCAACTACAATTATTCAATTCGTGTTACAATTATTTGAAGTCATAAATGCCAAATTGTGATTTTATTTGTCGCAGGGAATATGGGTAGGGGTGCAAACGAAGAAATCGTACCCAGACTTCGTCGATCTGTTCGACGCTCTTGTCGACACTGATGTGAGGTGGAGACCCTACACCTTCGAGGAGGTGCAGGCTCATGCCCCACATGGCCTCCCTTCGCTGTGCTATCGAGACATGGAGTACTGGAGGATGACGAGGCCACTAGTCTACGACATCCACGTCGAGGACTACGCGGTTCACTGTGTGATGAGGTAGTTCGGCCTGTACTAGCACTCCCCACTTCCGGTTACGTCTGTTGTCCCGACCACCGTTCACAGGTACACCCCCGGCCTTTTGATTCATCTTGCAATATGAATTTTTCATTTATGTAACTTGTGCAATGATGGTTCCGTTAGGGCTAGCCGTCAGGGTGGTGGTGGTAGTGGGCCTGGAGTCCAATGGACTCCGAGGATGGTTCGGTGGGTTAACATGTCGACGACCGCACTAGACGAGGTGGTGCAGGAGGCCCGTGCACACGACGACGACGCTTTCGCAGCGTACCTTCGGTGGTTCTTACCGAGGACCAGGACGCGGGTCACGTATGTTCCAAGAGCCACCGATGGAGACAGCACCAGTCACGCAGACGTACCCGTGCTCGAGACGTCAACTTCGACTACACGGTAAGCTACCGTATTATTTTTGTTACTCAACTTGCATCATTTGGTGTGACTAACTTGAACCATTTTCTCTCCCTAAAAGTACGACATTATTGCTGAGGTAGCTACAGAGTTGACGTACAGCATCGACCACTATGACAACATGACTGCTCATCAGCACCGGACGTTGTACAGGAGGGCCCAGGACGCCTGCAATAGGTTCATGAGGGCTGTCAGCTGTCGTGGCGATCACGGGGACGCCGTACTTCCACCATGGGCTGCCTACCCCCATTCGTCCTCTCCAGCTCCTACTCAGTAGGCTGGTACGTCCTCTCAACCGCCTGTTCGTCCGCCATTGGCCGGGACGTCCTGCGCCACACCAGCACCACCACCGTCTTGGTATGCTACACCCGGTCTGTCCACCGTTCCGCAGAATGTCTTGCCGATAGCCACGTAGATGCATGCCGGTTATACTGGAGCGTGCTCCTCGTGGCCCTCTTCAGCTGCACCAGGCACAGAGATACAACCAGCAGGTGCGTGATGAATACATTTTTTCTATTCCTTTTTAATTACGCAACAGAGCTAACAAAACAATTTCCTTTGTTGCATAACAGGGTTCGCAGATCACGGATGGGTTTCGGAGGACTCCATCGACGAGGTACAGAGGTCCAGTAGCCACGGTTGGATCGACGACCTTTTCAGAGTTGAGCCTGACGTGATCGGTCCCTCCCAGTTGCCTGACACCCCGCAAGGTCCTCCACCGGACGCAACCCAATACCTCTCGACACCACCTCGCGACGTTGGCCCACCAGAACCGTTGATGTACGACCAGCAGCAGACTAGAGCAGCGCATCAGGCAGCGAGGCGTGGTCGTGGTGCCGATGAGCCTCGTTTCAAGCAAGGACACATTTAGTGCATAGGATGACTTGTATCTTTTATGATGTGTACGATTGTGTAACGAACGATGTGTGCTCATTTGTGGACTACTCTATCTAGATCAGAAGTTTAATGATTTTCAATGATTCTGTGCGTTCACTATACATGTCTAAACAATTTCGAAATAATTATTAAAACTACATAATTGAAATAATCGATCAAAAGGAAGGACAAATATGCGGCAAATAACGGAGTACAATGAAAAGTCCAACAGTACGCAACATTATCCATGAATAAACCATGAAATTAGCCAATAATAGAGACTACTGAGTACAACGAGGCCACTTTCCCTTCCTTAGGGCATCAGGATTCTCCTCAATCGCTGCTTTCACTCGGCGTGTATGCTCAAGCTTCCCCTCCCTCTCCTCTCTCTCCACAGCAACACGCCTCCTTTCCTCCTCTTCCTTGTGCTCCTTCTCTGCAGCCTCCTCTCTGAGTCTCTTCTCCATCCTCTCCTTATTCTCTACCGCCCACCGCAACATGTACTACATCTCCTCCTTGTCTTCAGGCTTGATCTCAGTGTCAATCTACTGCTCAAAATCACAAAGCGGTGGAGGGGTCTGCAACAAATGCAATTGTTACAAAACAAAAAAACATCAGGCAAGATGTCATATGACATGAAATAATTATTACAGAACACCAATTCCTCACCATCTTGTTAATGTGACGCTCACGAAGTGTAGGCTCAAACTGAAAGTTTGAACACCTCTAGTACCTCTGTCTGTACGTGTCCTCTGCATCGGACTTGGCTACCTTGCAAGGATCGCCGCAAAAGCACATGGGCACTGGAACACCACTAGGCAGAGGCAAAAGGTCGAAGGCATTTCCGGTCAATGGAACACCACTCCACCTTTACCATTTTTGTTGTAAGAACCGAAAGCAACTAACATTAAACCATACGACTAGCAATTAACGTAATAACGTGCACTGAGATTACCTTGGTTTCCTAGCTTTTCCACGCCTTGGCATCCTATGGTTGTATAATATAAATATTAAAATTGCATCAAACTATACTGCGCTAGATTTACTATGAACTAAATACTGAATCTACTATACTAACTAATCTAGATTTTTGTACATCTAAAATCACCAGATATTTCTAAATCTACTATACTACGAGATTGAAAAACATACCTGTGACGATAGCTTCTTCCCCTTCTTTCCTCTCTTTCTTTCTTTCTTTCGTTCCTTCTTTCCCTTCTTTCCTCTCTTTCTTTCCTTCCTTTTCCCTCTCTGGTTCCCCTTCCCCTCTCTGTAAACCGAGCGAGTTTGGGCTCTGGTGTGCTGGTGGGAGGACGGGGCGCGGCGGTGGATTAAGTATGGCGAAACCCCCCCCCCCCCCCCGGTTCATCCGGCGGTAAGGACCCTTACCGCCGTTTCAACCGGTGGGGGTACCTCGATCTGCGCGCGTACTACTTTGGCGGCAGCGGTAAGGTAGTGAGGGTCCTACCGCCGTTTCAACGGCGGTAGGGCTCTCCCGCCTGCTGAAACGGCGGCAGGGACCGGCGTAGGAGGTGTCAGGCCCCTACCGCCAGTTGAAACGACGGTAAAACGACGGTAAGGGCCATACCGCAGTTTCAGCCGGCGGTATAAGCCTATTTTTGCAAATTTTTTATTCGACTATATATTTCTGCAAAATCAAAAAAATATATAAAAATAAAAAAATTTCGCTAATGCTGGCTGCACATGATTGCTGGGCCGGCCAACCAACGATGATGGGGAAGCACTTATGGGCTGCACGTGGCTACACTTCATCCAGGGCGTTCACTGGTTGGTTGCTGATATAGTTTGGTTTCTCGGCCCGTTCGGTGTCGTGGAAGTTGAAAGCCGAGGCCGAACACCGAGGTTTGCAATTATGAACCGACACCAAAATCGAAAAATAAAAAACCGACATTTCATTTTGGTTCGGTTTGGTTTGGCCTTTTTTTTCAGTTTCGGTGTTGTGCAGCTGCAAGCCCATTTAGTCGGTTCATCTCGTACATGAATACATGTAATCAAGTTTCATGTTTGGACCATAATGCAAATTAGACACCATATTCATATTTCTCACCATTTGGAAAATGGTTTTAACAAAACTAGAAGATATGTTATTGCATTGTAACGGGAGAAAAAAATACCTACATACCTGTAGTATATGATAACTTGATTTATGGCCCATATCATTTATTTCGAAAATACAGGAAGGTTTAAGTGTGATTTTATTGCAAAGTTGATATATCAACATAATGCATTCAAGAACATGGCTCAATTTCAGTGGAATATATAAAAACGAATGTTTTCTTGGAAGGAATGCATGCAAATTCACACACTGAATCATCTGGCATCAGTATCAGTGGAAGTATGGTAAATGGTATTGACATATATCAAGTGCAAATGTCATTGTTTGATTATTAATGGACATTGACTTAGAAGTGATGTCTGATGGGCCCATGAATCTTCAAGTTATTCCTCAAAATTCTGATGAAAGTTATTACAAGGTAACAAATAAGTTTTCTACACGGTTTGGGTCAGTTTTATGTGATGCCAAGGAAACCATCAGCAAGGAAGGAGTTTTAGCTAAGACTGCGACTATATCAAGCAAGCTCATATTCATTGGCTGTAATTTGATCAAGAAGAAAACCAGAAAAAGAATAGCTCGTTTCTGGTTGGATAAACACACCAGACACGGCCATACATGTTGTGGTCGTGGTCTCGTGGAGTCTAGTTGGTAAATCAGAAGGATTAGGCAAGGTGCCGTATCAATTATTATTTTCTATGTATGAGTCTGGAGCTCTACGCCAAATCCAATTTATGTGCATCCGTGCACAAGGAAAGGGCCAGAACCACCATGTATTAGTCACGTCTATTTCCCAATGTTGAGTCTAGTCACGTTGCGTTGATCTTTGGGTCAAAGTAAAGAGTTAGCATTGAGTCAGGGCCTGCGTACCTATACCTAGGGCCTTCGGCCTTGTAGTGGACAGACTTGGTTTTTATCGTGTTTTCGTCTAGGGTTTCATCCCGAGAGAAGGGTTCATCCCTCATCTATCTTGCCGATCCTCCTCCGATTGTGTGGAGTGCGTGATCGAGCTGCTGTAGCCTGGCCGCGTCTTGGATTCCTTCCGGAATTCCCCTCTTTTTTGGATTATTACAAAGAGAAATACTTCTACTATTGCATCTTTTTTGGGCAGATTGTTTAATTCTGAAAATAATACTAAGTGAAAGTATTTCCTGCTAGTACCGTGAAAGAGTCGGACAAATTATGGGAAAAGATGACAAATATCGCTAGCAAATACATTGTAACTTTACCTGCATACATGATAGCAAATAAAATAACATGCAACAAAGTCACTTTATCTGTTTGTGCAAAACATGCTAGAAGTAAGCAACTTAGGAAGATTGTTGTAACATGTGAGTCATCTTGCAAAAATAGATTTGGCTCTGACTTCTCTAGAAAAGCGGCTTTTTCTGACTTTAGCTAATATTGTTAGAAAAACATTTGGTAGAACAACTTCTCCTGGCTTTTAGATTAGAAAGAAGATATCAAATGTCCATAGTAACCTTATCTTTCTTTTTTCTTCTTTCATTTTTCCTTTTTTTCCTTCCTCTTTTCTTTTTGTTTTTTCTCTTTATTTCCATTTTCTTTTTCTTCCCTTTCTTATTTCTTTTTTCTTCTCCCCCTTCTTTTCTTTTTCTCCTCCTCTCTTCCTTATCCGGTTGGCCTCTCCCACCCCATCCCCACGACTATTCTCTCTCTCTCTCTCTCTCTATTAGCACTCGCACCAGACCTGGCCAGCGGCCATGTCCCCACAGATGCGCCGCCTCATCCTAGTCGTGGCCCCGCGCGGGTACGCCATCCCCAACCATGGCCCCACACAGGCGCGCTGCTTGGCCGTGCCTGCTCGCCGCCATCTGCCGCAACTGCGGCACCACACGGGCGCCGACCACCTCATCCCGGTCCCCGCCTCGTGTAGGCACGCCATCCCCATGACGTGACCCCGCGTGGGCGCGCCGCCTTGGCCACACCCGCCGCCATGCAGTTGCCGTCCGCCCTCCACTAGCGCCAGGGACAAGGATGGAAAAGGAGTTGCTGGGATGAGGAGAAGCCAAAATAAGCCACAATTTTTAGCTTCTTGGGGCTGGAGGAATGCAAGGACCGCATTTTGCAGGGCTTTTGTTGGCTTTCGTTCGCAAGCCGTTTTATATTTAGGCGTTTGGCATGGCTTCATCAAAAACTGTTCTATAGGCCCGCTTGATGAGCCAGGCCAAAGAGGGGCTAAGTTTACCAATGAAGCATTCAAAAACTTTAGTTCCTCCTTTAAATCCAACAAAATCTCCTCATTTGTTTGCTAGGTTCCGTATCCAAAATCAACAGGAATATTATATTTGTCCCGCCTTTTCAACTTTGGCGTCCAATGGAGATTGCTGAGGAACTTGATTGACATAAAAAAAAATCAGAAGCAGACTGAACCATGTTGTGCCATGTGCTTCCATGCTGCGAGGGAATTTCAGTTTAGTGATGATGGCTATGTTGTTCAACTGCGTAAATGTCGACACTATATCAAAACAAAATATGTCCCCTTTATCGGTGGCAAATCTAGGATTTTAAGTTAGGGAGGTCCAATAGGAAAATTCTATGAATAGATTAATAGCATCTTACATGTACGCAAAAGAAGCTTACACACTTCCAATAGTTCAAATAAGATTAGAATACTATTTCTTCTCTTTGGGTCTACGCTTTCTACTAGCCATGAAAGTCTCCATTGGGGATGGCTTGTACCAAAGACTATCACACAGGTACAGAATTTCCTAGGACTTGATGATTTCTATCGCTGTTTTGTAAAGGACTTGAGCACCATTGCTGCACCTTTGAATGAGCTTACAAAGAAGGGAGTGTCTTTTAGTTGGGGCAAACTACAAGAGAACTCTTTCAACATGCTGAAAGATAAGTTGACACATGCACCCCTCCTCCAACTTCCTAATTTTAATAAGACTTTTGAGCTTTAATGTGATGCTGGTGGAATTGGATTGGGTGGTGTTTTGTTACAAGAAGACAAACCTATTGCATATTTTAGTGAAAAATTAAGCGGGCCTGTTCTGAATTATTCTACTTATGATAAGGAATTGTATGCTCTTGTTCGCATATTAGAAACATGGCAGCATTACTTGTGGTCCAAAGAGTTTCTTATCCATTCTGATCATGAATCTTTCAAGCATATTCATAGTCAAGGAAAATTGAACCGTAGACATGCTAAGTGGGTTGAATTTATTGAATCTTTTCCGCATGTTAAAGCGCAAGAAAGGGAAAGAGAATATCATTGTTGATGCTTTGTCTAGGAGATATACCTTACTGAATCAACTTGATTACTAAATCTTTGGATTAGAAATAATTAAAGACCAATATATTCATTATGCTGATTTTAAAGATGTGTTGTTGTATTGTAAAGATGGGAAAGGATGGAACAAATTCATCGTTAGTGATGGGTTTATGTTTAGAGCTAACAAGCTATGCATTCCGGCTATCTTCGTTTGTTTGTTGTTGCTCTAGGAAGCGCATGGACGTTGCTTGATGGCGCATTTTGGAGCAAAGAAAACGGAGGACCTACTTGATGGTCATTTCTTTTGGCTCAAGATGAGAAGAGATGTGGAGAGATTTGTTGCTCGTTGCACGACATGTCAAAAGGCTAAGCCACGATTAAATCAACACGGTTTGTATTTGCCTCTACCTGTTCCTAGTGCTACTTGGGAAGATATTTCTATGAATTTTGTGTTGGGATTGCCAAGGACTAGGAAGGGACGTGAAAATGTTTTTGTGGTTGTTGATAGATTTTCTAAGATGGCACATTTCATACCATGTCATAAAACTGATGATGCTACTCATATTGCTGATTTGTTCTTTCGAGAAATTGTTCGTTTGTATGGTGTGCCCAACACAATTGTTTCTGATTGTGATGCTAAATTTTTTAGTCATTTTTGGAAGACTTTATGGGCAAAATTGGGGACTAAGCTTTTGTTTTCTACTACATATCATCCCGAAATTGATGGTCAACAGAAGTTGTGAATAGAACTTTGTCTACTATGTTAAGGGTTGTTTTCAAGAAGAATATTAAGATGTGGGAAGATTGTTTGCCTCATATTGAATTTGCTTATAATCGCTCGTTGCATTCTACTACAAAGGTGTGACCGTTTCAGTTTGTTTATGGTTTGTTTCCTTATGCTCCTATTGATTTAATGCCTTTGCCATCTTCTGAAAAACTAAATTTTGATGCTACTAAGCATTCTGAATTGATGTTAAAACTGTATAAAACAACTAAAGAAAACATAGAGCATATGAATGCTAAATATAAGTTTGTTGGTGATAAAGGTAGAAAGGAACTAAAGTTTGAACCTGGAGATTAAGTTTGGTTGCATTTGAGAAAGGAAAGGTTTCCTGAATTGCGAAAATCTAAATTGCTACCTTGCGCTGATGGACCGTTTAAAGTGCTAGAGAAAATTAATGACAATGCATATAGACTAAATCTTCCTGTAGATTTTGGGGTTAGTCCCACCTTTAACATTGCATATTTAAAGTCGTATTTGGGAGAGGAAGCTGAGCTTCAGTCGAGGATGATTCAAATGCAAGAATGGGAGGATGATAAGGACATCAACACCAACGATGCTTCCACGCCGGAACAAGTACAAATTTCTGATCCCATTACTCGCGCTCGTGCTCGTCAACTCAACCATCAGGTGAGTACACTCTTGAGTTTATGTCCATCACATTTAGACCATGGAGACACGTGCACTTTTATTTTGCTTAGAAATCCGGGAGAAGACCGAAAGGGAAAATGATTCGCACAGGCTAGATTCAGACTGCAGAACAACACCAAATTGTGACGGTCATCACGATCGCATACGGACTCGGATTGGGGCATTCATATACTTCATGGAATCCTTATGAAGTCTATTTGGATCTGGACTCATGCGGCCGCAATGATCAAATTACTACTAAGAGGTTTTTCTGTCCAAGTTTTTGCGTTCCTTTATTTTGGCCCAATGGGTCGTGTATCAAGTTGGGTCCATTAGGGACACGTCCTAGGTCTGGAGCACGACCCCAACACCCTTGTGGTCATCCTCCCTCGTTTTTATACCCCTTAGCCGTCACCAGGAACACTCAAGTTTTGTTTAAATTAAGTTTAGCTTTTGCTACTTATTTGTAAGCGCGCGTGCTGGATCAGTCGTCCGTCTTTTTATCATCGGAACCCCACCATATTGGAGATTGCCTTCATTTACATCGAGTAATTAAGTACTTTTTTTACTTGTTCTTTCTAGTTCTTCGATTGTTTGCTGGACGAGTGCCCTAGTGGTCAAGGTGTCGCGCTCCACAAGATTGCGGCAGTCATTGGAGGTAGTTTATCGGTTGCTAAGGCGCAGCGTCCTTGAAAGGCTGTAGTTGAGCCGTGAACATCGTCTCCATCCACCATCGAGTTATCCCCTCCCCTCTCATTGAAAGATCGGGATTCAACCCAACGGATTCACATCATGCTCCTTGTTCCAAGCTAACAGTTTATTCTTGTTTTCATATAGGGAGAAGCATGCTGAAGCAGACCCAACTCCAATAGATCTTTTCAAGAACTTCCAGTGCAGCAAAAATAGCTACACCACTCCAGTACAGGCAGCCATTGTAAGTACTTGTTTACTTTGCATTCTTCTTTGCAACAACAACACTAGAAATATTTGTGAGTACTTTTGTGGGACCTTTCATTTTCTTTTTTCTATTAGGCTTGGATGGAACTTGTCGCCTAACCTGGAGACGACCAACCAAAGACTGCTGCTGAAGCAGTGGCTGAACTTGTCCAATCTAGGAAATTTCAAGAGGTTGCTGGCATTCACCCACCCTCAAAGGAAATGACTAGGGTTGGTACTGCGCTGCAGGTAGAAGAAATAACTTCAGCAAAAGATTGCTAAACAAGAGTTTGAGATGGGTGCACTGAGATTGAGGGCTGACACACAAGAAACAATATTGAAGTCTCAGATAGAAGAGCTCGAATCTTTAAAGAACACACAAAGTGTTGGAAGTATGCCCTAGAGGCAATCATAAAGATGATGATATCTGATTGTATCCATGATTTGTATATTGTGTTCATTAAATATCCATTAAAGGCTACTTGAATTGATCTGCAATTATGTGAATTGTATGTGGAACTCTTTACTTGTATGGTTATTCTAAAAGTTGTCCCTAGTCGGAGTTCATGTGTGGACACACATGAATATTAGACTAGTACATGCATTAGTTGATGACTATGTTTCACAAGTCATAGATATGGAGATGTCAAACTAATAATGTAGGCATATGTAGAGACATGTGCTAGGACTGACCCAACATGAGAAGTAGTTCTCTCTTTACACAACATGTACGCTTTGTCCTTAGACCTGAGATTGTCGCATGTACTCAAGATGTGGATCGACTTACTTAGGGGCTTTCAAACGCTACACCGTAATAGGGTAGTTAAAAAGGTAGCTTTCGGGTTTGTCAGGAAGCATGCTGTGAGGCATGATCAATCAAGATGGGATTTGCCGCTCTCTGATTGAGAGTGATATCTCTGGGCCCCTCGAGTGATCGGATCGGGAAATGCATGGCCATGCTACGTATGGTTAAGAGTTAACCTACAAAGGGATTCCGAATCACAGGATTGAGAAAGAGCGGTCAGCTTGAAGCTAGACCAAATATCATGAGACAAAGGGAATAGCATGTACGTGATGTTGTGACAGTTCGTCTGATATGATCTTCGTGTTCGTGTAGGAGTTGGCACGTCTTGCTAGAGGCCGCTACCGACTATTGGGCCGAGTAGGAGAACTCGAGCCATGTCTATACGTATCCGAACCCATAGGGTCACACACTTAAGGGGCTGGAAGCCCAATTCGGATATGATCCGAATTGGATCAGGTTTAGAAGTACTGATGGGCCTTGGACCCAGAGGCCTGTTAGGGACCTCTATAAGTAGAGGGGTGGGGCGCCCTAGGGTTGATCCCTTTGGCTAAAAACACATTTGCCGCGCCTCCCATGCCCTCGCCTTGTTGCAACCCACGGACCTAGCAGTCCAGCTTGCGATGCTTCCTCCCTGCACGTGTGGATACCTTGGAGGTGTTGCACCTGCAACACTTGAGCGAGTCGCCGACGAGCCACGACAAGCCATCGACGAGCTACAATGAGCCGACGACGAGCTGCGGCACGAGGACGACCTTGCTGCACGTGGATGAGCTACTGAGGAGCTGCTCAACGTCGACGTGATCGACTACGTGTTCGACTACACTGATCGACTTCGCTGCCCCGATGTGATTCTACATCTTCCGTACCAGTGCGTCGAGTGGTAATCCCATGATCCATATACGACAGTTTTCCTGATTTACGCGGTAGAAAAATTTTGTTTTGTGCTAGCGTAGCCTACCTCGTATCCCAACACAAAGCAATTGCATTCTCTTATTTCTACCCTGATAAACTTCAACACCAGTCAGAGCCAGGTGAATCCTTCCTAGTGAACTTGTTGTTTGTTGCTGATGAACTTTTGGTGTTGCATTGTTGATGCTTAAATTGTTGTATGTTGCATTATTGTTACTGGTAAACTATTCATTGATTGTGATGTGAACAATATGGAAGCTGGAAATGAGTTGTTTTTATGTCCGTGATTGTGATGGTAATCAGCAGACAAAAATGAATATATGGCACACCGAAATGCAATAATGGGCTAGGGTCCAGAAAAAAAAGGCCCAATATGGTACTGCGAAATGCAATAATCGCTCTTCGTTAGATGGGCTAGGGTCTAGAAAAAAAAGGCCCAATATAGCGTGCAACAAATATTTTTTGGTCGAAAAAATAGCACAGAAACTTAAAATGGGCTAAAAATGGCCCAACAAAATTGGACTCATAAAGGCTCTTATATGGACCGGGCTTCAATTTGTGACGAACCGAAAACGTCATAACACCCTGCCACGTCAGAACCACGTTGGATTCTTGTCCAACATGACGCAACCTCTGAAACAGTTTTATGATGACGTATGGGATAGATTTTCATTCGTCATTATCTTAGTGACGCACCAAAATAAGGAACATCACTAGTCGTGGTTTATGACGCTCAACTAATGATGAAGGATTTTCGTCACTCCTGCTTCATAAATTAAATCACGATTTTTTACACTTTTTGGTTCGTCATAGATCGGAAGATTTCTTGTAGTGGTACTAAGGCACGAAACACACGACCAAAGAGACTAAAGAAATTATAACCAAAGCTTAAACTATGCAATCTGACTTTATTCTAAATTAGAGATACTCCAATTTGGAAAAGTAAAAGAAGAATATGAATGAGGAAATATATATATTGATAATTTGAAATCTTATAAAAGAAAAAAGTAAAAGATGCATGAGTTTTTACCAAATCTTCCAAAGGCTTCTTGGGATCCTTGAAACGAAGCTCGACTTTACTCTAACTCCCACCTACACTAGCCTAATTCTATTAATATAAGTGAAGTGAAGACCTCCTTCCCTTAGTATGTGGTTAGCTTGGACACAGCAGGGGTACATGTTGTTGAAGATGGAGGTGGTTGCATGTGCAGGTCGGATTAGCAGATTTTAGGATGGTGGCACATCTAGTTTCCAACATAACAAATCATGTTGCTTTTGAACTTTATGGTATCACTACTAGAAAAAGGACCTCTAGTACCGGTCCCAAACCCCCTTTTAGTATCGGTTGAAATAACCGGTACTAGAGGGGGTTAAAAAATTAAAAAAATAGAGAAAATACCCCTACCCCTGCCACCCTGCCGGTGGCCCCCGCCCCCCTCCACCCTTTGTCGGCCGGCCCCTCCACCGTGGCCCCTCCACCCTCGCCGGCCCCTCCTCTTCCGCCACCCTCCACTTCCGCCCACTCCACCCCTGCCGCCCCTTCACCGCCGCCACCTCCACCTCCTCTTGTGATGCCTAGACGGGGGGGGGGGGTTGAATATGCTCACTTCAAATTTTCCTGAAAAACTTCGTAGCGGTATTAGATGTGTCGAAACTTCTGATGCTGTGATAGAACTTCCGATGGATCGAAACTTCCAACAGAATAGAGTGAGCTGAACAAAATTCAAAATGCAACCTAAAACTACCAATTCTATTTGAATCAAAAGATACTAAATGAAGTGTAAAGACTACTCCAGGTGATATATATGCAAGGAACCACTCAAATGTATAGATCGGCTAAAAACAAGCCTCTAGGTCAAGCTAGAAACAAAGAACACAAAAAGCACACGAGACAAGGATTTGCTACTGGAGTTCACTCTCATTAAGAGAGCTACGTCTCCATTGAGGAGCTCACAAAGATCCGGGTCCTCACTAACCCTTTGCCTCCCTCAATCAACCACAAAGAAAGATTGAGTCACTTACTATGAATCCACGAAGGATGGGTGATACAAACATTCCCGGGCACACCACATGAAGAGGGCGCTCAAATGGGTGACGCCTAGCCGTCTAGAAGTGAGCTTCAAGAGTAACAAACGCGAATTGAAGCCGAGGATGCTTGAAGTGCTCTTGAGATGAACTTTTTGAACTTTTCACTCAAACCTGAAGGCACTCACCCTCAATCTTGCTCTCACTCAAACCCTAGCTCAAGAACTCAAGGATTTGGCTCAAATGGGTAAGGGAGAGGTGTATTCAATGCTCTATGGGGCTTTTGTCTCGAGTTAGTTCAGCAGCCTTGAATGGGGGGGGCTGAGGGGTATTTATACCCAAGCCCCCAAAACTAGCCCTTACAGTCGCGTTATGTGCTTATCGAAACTTCCGACACAGTGTCAGAACTTTTGATGGAGTTAGAACTGGTATGCAAAGGACCCCTGTCGGGAGTTTCAAGAAACACCCAACACACATTTATCGGAAGTTCCGATGGTGTATCGAAACTTCCAACATTCTCAAGTCAGACGTGCAGAGGACCCCTGCCAGGACTATCTGGAAACTTCCGATACGTATCGGAACTTCCAATACTCTCAAAAAATCTGAGAAAAAAGTTGTGCAAGTGGGTGTTCTGTGTCTCTCAATGGGTGGTTAGCATCTCAAGTGAGCACTTTAGCATCTTCAGGCTATCTATCCGTATCCCCCTCAATAGTACGGCGTTCCTAAACTCTAATTCAAAATTACAAAACATAAATGAAAAACCTTTTGAGCTTAACACAATTCTATTTTTGCATTTGGGGGCTTCTTGAAAATTTTTAAGTACACCTTTGCACTCTTTTGCAATTAAACCCTGTCAATCACTTGATAATCATATTAGTCCCCTAATCATGCATGTCATCAACATCAAAACCTACATAGGGGGCCAAATGCACTTACACCCCCGCCACCTCCTCCACAGCATCCACCTCCGCCACACCACTCCCCACTGCCCCACCCACCCCACTTCCTCCTCCTCCGGATCTCCGCCCCTCCCCGCCTCCTTCACCGGATCCACCTCCACCCCGTCCCACCGCGCCGCTCCCTCCGCCATCGCCGCCGCTCCACCCCGCCACCGCCACCTCACCTCGCCCCGTCGCCGCTCCTCACCATCGGTGAGGGGTGAGCGGAGGGGGAAGGGGAGGGGAGGCAGCCTCGCAAGTAAAGGTACAGATAGACATATCCAAAATATCATAGGTTCGATACTCCGGATAAACATGGGCACGATCGGACCCGGTGAGAGGAGATTGATAACGGACTGGACCGCTCATGTAAATTGAATATGATGTCTTGGCACGAGCACTTCGTCGGTCGACATCAGAATGTCTGGACCACAATAGCTGTCTCATGCCATGCGAGGAGACAACTGGCGATTAATCGCTGTTGCTTGAAGTAAGCACTTCAGCTTCTCAGGCAGAAGAAGTACTCGCAGCTGTCCTTGTTCATCATGTACTCATGCAA
>NC_028451.1:24213173-24215496 GCF_000263155.2 Setaria italica | reverse complement strand
TGATACTAATTAGGCTTTATAGATTCGTCTCGCGATTAGCCTAGGGTTGTGCAATTAGTTTTGTAATTAACCAATGTTTAATACTCCTAATTACTGTCCAAACATCCGATGTGACAGGGCTAAATTTTAGCCCCTGTATGCCAAACACCCCCATAATCATGTAGGAGCCTCCCCTAGTGACTTGGGTAAAAAAAATAGAGAAGTCTTATTTAACCCTCAACCTTTTAACATAGTGTACCGGTATCACTTAATAGCAATAACTCTTTTACACTACTAGAAAAATAACCTTTCATCTCTAGCCTTAGTACCAGTTGCTTTTGGACCCAATACTAATGTTAGCATTAGTACCGGTTTCAAATTTGGGAACCTCCGGAGACCCTCTAGTACCGGATGGGGGCTCCAACCGGTACTAGACTAGTACCGGATGGAGCCCCCATCCGGTACTAGAGGGTCTCCGGAGGTTCCCAAATTTGAAACCGGTACTAATGCTAACATTAGTATTGGGTCCAAAAGCAACTGGTACTAAGGCTAGAGATGAAAGGTTATTTTTCTAGTAGTGTAAAAGAGTTATTGCTATTAAGTGATACCGGTACACTATGTTAAAAGGTTGAGGGTTAAATAAGACTTCTCTATTTTTTTTACCCAAGTCACTAGGGGAGGCTCCTACATGATTATGGGGGTGTTTGGCATACAGGGGCTAAAATTTAGCCCCTGTCACATCGGATGTTTGGACAGTAATTAGAAGTATTAAACATTGGTTAATTACAAAACTAATTGCACAACCCCTAGGCTAAATCGCGAGACGAATCTATAAAGCCTAATTAGTCCATGATTTGACAATGTGGTGCTACAGTAACCATTCGCTAATGATGGACTAATTAGGTTAATAGATTCATCTCGCGATTTAGCCTAGGGGTTGTGCTATTAGTTTTGTAATTAGCTCATATTTAGTCATCCTAATTAGCATCCGAACATCCGATGTGACAAGGCTAAAGTTTAGCCCCTGTCTTCCAAACACCCCTATATGTGTTTTACACTCAAAGGGGAAAAAACCAAAACTAATTAGTCTACTCAGCAAATCGTCTGAAAGAGAGTTAACTGATGGTTTTGACTTTTGCCTGAAGCAAGACCATGTACATCTCATCATTAAAGGAGACTCTACAAGCACTAAGGGATCAGAGAGCAAACCATTATAAAAAAATGATATTTGTTGCGATGGCACCATATGCACCAGCAGACAACCATCATAATTTTCCTGAAAATATGACTCCCAAAAGCATTTCGAGCAGCGAGGATCATGTCTAACGTAAGCAAAGAAAAGTTCCAACCTATTTCCAGGAGATTCCAGCAACCGACTCTAATGAATCCTTTTTTTCCTACGATTTTCCTTCGTTCCAGACGTGCCTAAATGGACAGGTGAAAAATAGATGCATGCAGGACTCTTCAACTCTCACGCCACATGGAACACAGCTGTAATAATCAAGAATCATATTCTTGTTCCGAAGAAAGTTCCTTGTGTTGAGCCGATCCCGTAAAAGTGACCATTTTGAAAGAAGAGTCGAAAAATTGATATGATAAGACTATAAGAGAACTGAACTCTCTTCCTTGGAACAACTCCTACACAGTAATCTCTAGTATTAGTTTTTTCGACGGACTTATAAAACTTTTATCAATGGACAATCTCTTAGTTAAACTCTTTTTGAATGATCTTAGTAGGTGGAAAACGCGACTTTAGTCCCGGTTGGATAGGGCCATAGATCCCAAACATCCAACTAGAACTAAGTTTTCGAGACAAAAGAGGGGTCCTTTAGTCCTGGGTCATTCACCCGGGATTAGAGACCCCCTTTAGTCCCGGTTAGTAAAACTAACCAAGACTAAAAAGATTCAAAAAATAAAAAAAGTAGGCCGGCCACACCGCGCCGCTCCGCCTGTCTCTGCCCACCGCCGCCCGCCTTTGTCCGCCTCCGCTCTGCTCTCGCCAGCCTCCGCTCCGCCTCCACCTGCGCCTCAATCTGCTCCGTCCGCCTTTGTCCGCCGCCCGCCTCCGCCCGCTCACGCCCGCTGCCGCTCGGCCGCCCGCCTGCCCGGCCGCGCCACTGCCGTGCCCTCGCCCCGTTGCCGCTCCTCGCTACCAGTGAGGGGCGAGCAGAGGGGGAAGAGGAGGGGCAGCAGAGGGGGAGGGGGTGAGAGAGGAAGGTAGAGAAGAGAGGGAAGGGAGGCGGCGGCGCAGAGAGGGAGGAGAGGGAGGAGGGGAGGCGTCGGAAGAAAGCAGGGAGAGAAGGAGAGCGCTAGCTGCCTGTGCGAGGATAGGAAGGTGAGGAGA
>NC_028451.1:24192860-24213073 GCF_000263155.2 Setaria italica | reverse complement strand
ATTTGTGATTATTGTCCAAATATTGACTAATTAGGCTCAAAAGATTCGTCTCGCAAAGTACAATAAAACTGTGCAATTAGTTTTTGATTTCGTCTACATTCAGTACTCCATGCATGTACCGCAAGTTTGATGTGATGGGAAATCTTCTTTTTGCATAGTGCCAAAGTTGGGATTTTGGGAGGACTAAACAGGGCCTAAGAAACATAAGCTGAGGTTGCCCTTAAGATGCCCGATGATCGCTTCACAATAAAATCCTTATAATTATATATAATTTGACATGAGAATAAATAACCATATTATCTAAAAAAATGTTCAATTTACCGTCATAAACTTTTAAAGCTCAGAGAAAATTAAAATGCCATGATAATCCTTTTTTATAATCCAAAAATATGAGCAACATAGCTACCCGCAAATTTGGCAGAACCAAGGAAGCACAACCATTTTCCTAAAAAAAGGGAAAAAAAGATAAAAGAATAGCCTCCTTTCTTCCCACGTCCACCTTTCTTTCCCCCTGTTTCCTCCCTGCCAGCCCTGTTTTCATCGCGGCCTACCTAGATTCCACCAGATCAAATGGCGGAGGAGAGAGATCTTACAGAGCAGAACCGTCTAATCGCGTTCGAACCTCGAAGGCTCCATCTGGATCTGTCGCGGCAGGAGCAGCACGCATAAGAACAAACAGACGGTTTCCTTCTTCGCTTCCTTGTCGGAATTCGAAATCTTTTTTATTTTCGGTTTGTATATGTATTGTGCTGGCGATTTTACACTTCCACGGGTTCTTGCGTATGCTGGCTTCCAGATTCTGATCTTAAGCATCTTTCGGCACACTCTGATTCCATTTGCCAGCGGATTATCTGCTTATTTCGCAGAGAAGGTTCCCTCTTTGTTTGCACATGGTTTTGGATTGTTCACGGATCCTTTCAGATGGCCAACTTGTGTACGAACTGTTTGCCTTCTTACTGCAGAATCTGAATGTTCCTTCTGAGATTCAGGATTTGGTTCGGGACCATGTCTGCTGCTTTCATGTATCGAACGCTCTTTCATCGTATCGATGTAGCCTTTTCGCTGAAAATTGAATTTTTGAGATGGTGGGTGGAGCCTTTGTTAATCTCAGAGCAATGAAGTAACCTATGTAGTGTATCAGCAGATTGGTTGTTTTTACAGATGGAAGATGGATTGGGTTAGTTTCACAGGATCCTGGTACTGCACTTTTCAATCCATTTGTTGAGAGGGAAAGCACTTATTGTCCTAGTGAGAAGTTTATGCATCTGGCACAGATGTGGTACAGACGAGGGAGAAATATATGCTTGTCCTAGTATGAAAAAGCCCTTTTGGTGGTTTACTGTCCATTACTGTCCCATCATTTGTTTCTCCGTTCCCTTTTCTCCTCATAAGAAATATGAATATGAACCGGTATGTGAAACGAGAAATCTGCTTTTGCTTTCATGCATTGGAAATTGTTTTGTTTCCACCGCTCACATAGGAATCTTTTATTCATTTGCATCCATGGATTTGTTCATCTAGTTTTTGCATAGGGAAGGAACTCATTATATATGTGAGAGGGGCACCCACTTACATGTGTAAAGGACCATGTCTTAGTGGGTTATATTATGCAGAGTCCGTCAGGCTGTTTATTTCCATGATTAGTTGTGTCCAAATTTTATCATTTGGAGAATATGAGCTACACCCTTCAGATGGCACTTTCCTTTTGGATGCAACTTTCTTGCTCCACTTGGATAGGTGTTCTGATGAAGTATTCAGTTGAGCAGATTTGCTTCAGATGATTCTTCCTCCTATTCCCACTTTCATGAAGTGCCTAATACTAAAAACTTGTTTCCATGCTGAAGTACTTTTGGATATGATGGTTGATACCTTGCCACATTTCTATTTTGCATATAAGAGCTACCTTGTTTTGCAGTTGTAGGTTGCGATCAATTTTTTTGTTCATACTTAGTTGTACAGTTTTTTTTTAGGGCAAGTTGTACAGTTTTTTCTTTAGCAGAAAAATGTAGTTGGAAGTAGCTGCTAACTGCTGGAAGTAGATCCACATCTTAGATATACAGTTTATGTTCAGAGCTTCTAGAAGTTCCATCACATCTTAGGTACATAGTTTTTTCTTGAGCAGATGAGGTCCCTTGAATAGTTTTATTTCTTCTATTATACAACTTTTATTTCTTCCTGTTTATATGGTTTTTGTTATGGTTGGAAACAATGATTCCTCAACTCTGTAATGGCATTACTATTCCTCAACTCGATGTTTTCTGTGGCTTCTCTCTTTCCTAACCTCTGGACTTTGCTAAACTAGATTTGCTCATATTGATTTAGTGAATAATTGGAAGCTGTGAACATAAATTGACCCTGTATGTTACTTTCGTACCAGAGCTCAGTTACATTTGAGGCACAGATCTAAAAATAAATTAACCCGAAACTCTGTAACCTATAGCCTATGGGTCTTATAATCTATAGAGACTACCTAGTAACCATGATTATGTTGTAACTTGTAACTGACTGCATCTCCTAAGGCGCTTTGTATTTACCAGGTAAAAAACCACGTAGGTAAATATCTTGTTGGCCTTCCAGTTCGTGGATATCATTTCTTTATGAATTTGTGGTTCGCGGCCAGACGAACAATGATAATAAATTTGTGAACCCTGTCGAAACTAGCTGCTAGAAAAGTTTAACTATTCCTTTGCTTGCAGTTGCTCATAGCATCCTACTATCTCCATGCGAAAACTGCCTGTCAGCCGAACACAGTCCAGGCTCTACATGTTGTGATCATTGACGATGTGGGTCATGATTACGTTTTAAGAGGTATTCTGGTCTTTATCTATAGTTTCTCCCTACCATTCTGTGTTTATTTGGGTTGTTTTCTGCTAGTATTTCAAGTAACACGATATATTGGTTCAGTCTCTGTATTGCTTGCTTGGCCTCAGTTCTTTGTTTCATATTCCAGTTTGAAATTAGTGGATGTTTCAAATTTTAGGTAACAGTATGGCACAATCCATTGCTCGATCCTACATGCTTCCGTTACTTTCTCTAGCTTTTTGTTATATATAGAAAGATGTCCGTATGGTTGTTGCTTGTTTCCACATTAATAGAACGAACCCCTCTCGAAGTATGTCTACATCGTTCATATGGTACGTTGAAAATGGAATTCCTGCTTTTTTGCCAAATCATAGTAGCAGTTTGTAAACTTAAATGAATTTCTGTAGTGCTGTAGTGTGAAATCCAATTTTATTATCCGGCCATCTAGTTATGGTTTTGTTTAGTCAGCAGCTATTCATGTGTTGTGCGTGACGAATGCTTGCTGCAGTTCGAAATGTGAAAGGAAAAACATAGTATTTTTACAAAGCGTGATCTGTTTCCTTTAATGCATATAGGAGCTGAGATCACGCCAACAAAAAGGAAAAAACCTTGGTGCCACATCTAAGCTTTACATGGTCAGCATTCTGAAATACAGTCTACCCAAAAATTCAAGATTCTCCAAACAGAAGGTACAAACCTACAGCCACCTACATCTGAAACAAATATTAGCAATGGATTGTACAACAGGCAGTTTTCTTATGTTGTGTATACATGTCCCTGCTGTGTTTACATGGCATCAGCTTGGTCACCATCAACAGGCATCGCATCAACGTAGTTTGCTTGATGCTGGTTACCAGCATACAATGCATTCCTTCGCCCATGGTTGTGCCCATCTGTTCCCACCAAGAGAAAGGGACGTTATCAAATGCTTCGCATGAATCAACTGCAAGCTTGTCGATACATGTAAAATGATGGCATCATCGTTGTATCACGATCTGTGCTTATTACATTTTCAAAAGAGGATAAGTGCACATGTAGCCATGCAAAAAAAGAGAATAAGGGCACATGTTACATCTAGCCATGCAAAAAGGACTAACAATTATCATATGCATTTTATGGTTGAATAAATATACGAAATAAACATCCATTGTATTACAAATATGGCACAATGTACAGGATGCAGAACAAGCAGTGCACAAATGACCATTCACCATCGAAGCTGTTCCCCATCGAAAAAACTGAAGCACAAATGACTTTTCTGCAGCATTGCAAGTTCCATAAACCTATGGTCAAGGAACACAGTGGATTAGTATTTACCGCTTTCACCATCTGATGCCTCAGCAAGCCTCGCTATCGCGTCAATCAGTGACTGTTCTTGCTCCTGCAGACATTGACAGTGAAGACAAAACAGGCATTGACAGTTAAGACAAAATGCATGATTATTGATTAGTTAACTTGTGCATTCTGGTTTACCTTCAGTGCTTTCTTTGCCTTCTCTACTTCCTGGGGATCAGGATTATTCACGCTAAAAACTTTCTCCACCTACATGAACAGATATGGCAAAAGAGAAGTAAAAAGAAATGCAAATGGTCTGGAGCTTTTGTAATCAGAAACACTGGAGTTCACTCAAACTAACCTCTTTTATTAGGCTCTCGGTGTGAAGGATATCAATGTCATCGGAACTTCTCTTGCCAACACCATTTTGTGGAGGTGGAAAATCTTTCTTAGACATGTTCTTTTGGAATCCTCTTCCTCTTCCTGGACCTGGCATGGGCCCACCGCGACCTGGCTTCCTACCCCCACTAGTTGGGGGACCTCGGCCTTGCAAATACATCTTCAAGTCTATCCCAGATATTTCATCCTCTTTCCATCTTATGTCTTCAGGTCCCATCTGTACTCACACAATTTTGAGCAAAATTCCATCAAATTAGAGATTTTGATGGGGGCAGTAACGAATGCTTCTGAGCACAAAAATTTGGATACTGAAAGCATGGGCCAGATTAGATTGAATGCATTTGAAAGTAGTAAATAGTGATAAGATCAATCAACATTTTGCTTATTGTCTGATATGATTTTGTCAAGCATAACATGACTTGAGTTAATTCATGCTATCAGCTTGTGTTTATTATCTAACAATTTCCAAGATGCAGAGTTACCATGTCTATTTTTATTATTCTAAATTAGTAAATTGCATATGGAAATCAACAGAACTGAAAAGCAATCAGCAAATCACTACTAATCCAAACCAGATAGCAATCAGCGAAAGCAATGCAGTGACCATTGGAATCTCAACTAGGTTTTTCAGATTAAAAGGTTATAAGCCAAGCCTACCACCAATTACCAAAACATTGTCCTAACCAGTGTAAAATGCTAATGAGGAAAACTCAATCAAAATGTTTGGCAACAATGTGGCCCAAAAGGCTGAACTGGATAAATTCTTAGGTAATATTTGGCACAAAAGTAATGGCGAGTTGCAATGTAAAAACCGACTATTGATAGCAAAATTTGGTAAACGGGAATTTGGAAACCTTTGCAGTAACCAAATAAAAATCTGTTATTACAAGGCTACTGCATCTGCATCAGTCTAGTATATTATTCTACAACTTTTTCAAACAACAATATTACACAATTGAGAGCACATCACAGAAGAATATGCTAACAGTAATTTTTTTCTACTATCCAGCTTGTGCAATTCTCTTAACATATCAATTTTATCATTCATCAGCACAAGTCCATGCTGGCATATATGGATATGCCTTTTTTGGTCAACTTGGTAATTATTCACAGCAAAACCTATCTTCAAGTTCACAAACTGGTGTCACTAACATCTAAAAACATGATTTTCTGGAACTGCCAACTTCCGGTATCACACTAAAAGAGTCAAAAGAATATAAAAAGGAAGATAAGAAAAATGCCAAGTGACAGTGTTCGCATTATAAATAATGTCCATGTACCTCTTTAAGATCAACCCACTCCCAGGTTTCGTTTGCTGTATTCATGTCATAAACCAGCGCATAAAGGCCCTGCAATTAAAATCCCTAAGAAAGAGCTGGCTTGAATTGAAAGCAACTACCCTGGTGTGGTAAAAACGCACCGTATCTGCATTATAATCAGATATAACTGCTTCATAGAAGCTGTTATCTTCAGGCCACCGAATCATCACTTTACGACCAATTAACGGGTGAACATTCTGTGCTTGAGCTTCAGCAGCACCTGGAAAATTTCTATTCATGTGCGGTCCTCTTCCACTAGGACCCGCTGCAGATGACATGGGCTTGGATGCAGAGCCACCTGGTACCTTATGACCCTGAAAGGGCATGAACTTCCACTAAAGGACAAAAAACAAAACTTTCTAGGGAAAACTCATTTGAGTTATCTACTTACTGGTTTCAGTTTTTTTCCTTTAGGGCCTGGAGGGACTGCTTTCCTAGCAGTTGAAGATGATGGTTGTGTTGGTGTAGCCAGTTGCTGTGAATGCATCGCTGGAGGCGGTGCAGGTAAAGCAGGAACAGATTGGGATGTCTTTTGCCTCTTACGGCCAGAGGTGGTAGGACTGGGAACAGGGTCATGTATTGGCTGCGGATTATTGGACAAGCTTGCCTGAAGCCCTCCTGTTGATCTCCATTCCCTTAAATACAAAGGAAGGAATTTAGAATGCTGAAAAAAAGTAGAACAAACTATTATTCATGTGCTACCTTATGCTACAGATAATATTATCATTGTTGACCCTGTTTAATAGCTCCCTGTGTGCTTTGTCAGATACCCTTAGCTCCTTCCTAAGTTCAGTTATGAGACCTTCCTTCTCCTGGAAAGAATAGAGTGGATCTCTGGTCAACTTTGAGAAACTGCATCAAAAAACATCAGAGACACCAAAGCAATAGTTAATAGTTTAGTGTTTCAACCCATGTAATGGCGTCAGATTGGGCTTTGAATGCACGAAGAACTGAGCAATATGCTTCTTGCTCAAGTTGTTGAATTTGTGCTTCCATATCTGTCGGTGCCCTAGCATATGAACTGGCAGGAACTATAGCTCTCCCATTACCACTGACACGTCCACTGCCTCTGTTACTCCTACTATTTGGATATGATGGTGGAAGATCATCATCAGTTCCTGCAACCGACACAAAATTGAGAAAGCAAAATTTACTGACAATAGCAGTTCATTTTTTAGAAAGAAAATCCATCTTTCAGTACAGTACAGAAATAGTACATACTTCACAATGATCTTGTAAACAAGACAAATACACTTTGACGATTATAGAAATAGCAATAGTTATGTTGTTGATAACAAGCATATTTTATCAGTTCTAGAAAACAACTACTTTTGAATACACTTTTATTTTATGAACAAGTATTGGCATGGTTCCCAACATCCAAAAAATGCATGCGCCATCTGCACCATAAGTTTTAATGTATAATAGTTACACACCAGATCATTAAGGGGGTGTTTGGTTCCTCGAGCTAAAGTTTAGTCCGTGTCACATCGAATATTCGGAGGCTAATTAGGAGGACTAAATATGAGTTAATTATAAAACTAATGGAGGCTAAACGGCGAGATGAATCTATTAAGTTTAATTAATCCATCATTAGCAAATGGTTACTGTAGCAGAACATTGTCAAATCATGGACTAATTAGGCTTAATATATTCGTCTCGCCGTTTAGCCTCCATCTGTGTAATGGGTTTTGTAAATAGTCTATGTTTAATACTCCTAATTAGTATCTAAACATTCGATGTGACAGGAGCTAAAGTTTAGGGGGAGGAACCAAACACCCCCAAAACCTTACCACAGTCCCCAGAAACAATCATAAATTATACTCCCTCCATCCCAAATTGTAGGTCGTTTTGGCTTTTCTAGATTCATAGATTTTATTATGCATCTAGACATAGTGTATATCTAAGTGCATAGTAAAATATATGAACCTAAAAAAGCTAAAACGACCTATAATTTGGGATAGAGGGAGTAGTAGTTTCGACAAAACTAAAGAAGTATTCAGAAGTCTGGACTAGTGCAATATCCAAGGACTGAGACTCACTGCAATCAATTAGACGAATAGAGAAGTTGAGAAATCTCCAAGAAAGCAAAATGGTGCAGTTTCTACCAATTGCCAAGACCTACGAAAAGCTTAAAAAACTAAAAGCCTGTATATTTTTTAACATCCTAGTGCTCACACTACAGATTGGCTACAGCTCATAATAACAAATAGGCTGAATACATACTGTTATAAATAAATGAAGAATCTAACAAACCTGAGGAAAAAGACTAGGGGCAAGTCTGGATAGGCTAGAGACTATAGAAATATGAATTATGGATACAGATTATAAAAAGCTGGTGTCATGTGCGGATTACAGTAAAACTGGCACAAGAAGGCCCAGGAGAAGAGCCCAGCGCTGGCAATAGATAAGGAACAGCAGAGATAATTTAGCAAATTAGTATACTAAAAATCTTGCTAGCAGTAAATCTGGATTATTGGTGGTTGGATCATACTGTTCGGCCACACAGACACAGGATAAAGTGCGGGGGCAAAAACGTCTTCTCATGCATTATCTGCTGTTAGCTGTGTGGAGCCAGATTATGGGACCATAGGAATCTTGGTTGTTGGATTTTTATTATCTACACCAGAATCTGGGCTGTTGGATCAGCTACAGATTTTTTTTAAGCTGGTTTTCCTAATCTGTAGGTGATCCAAATATGCCCTATGTAATCAAAATCCAGTTGGTTGGCACCTTCATAATACTTGAACCAAATCACATGGGCAATGCTGGTATGTAAACTGCTCTAACAAAAGAACTGTTCTCAAAGCCCTAATACATTGCTATATGTAACTATACTAAAATCCATTTGGTGTTCCTTGCCAGAAACGTTAAAACTCTTATACATATGATAGACTTAGATACAGCATAGCGGTGAGAATTACAAACAAATTCCCACAATATAGAGCAATCAGCAACATCACAAGTAGACCTCATTAGTTACCAGATTGGCAACTTCAGGTATTTCACCAATGTTATGTGACATCCCTTTAATACTGGCTGCCTCAAAATGAGGTTGTGATGTGCACTTGGTACTCCTCCCAGTTCAAAAGTGAAAGGTTCAGGCCCTACTCTAGGCACATCGCATTTCTGACCCATTAAGTTGTTATGCAACATCATCTGGCTGCTAATCAAAAGATAACTAATAAATGCACCTCAAAATGACATTTTCCAATCCCAAATACTAAGGCAGTAGATCCTTATTAAATCAACGCAATCATTTTACATTTAACTAAATTTCAGAAACATAACTGAATAGGCATTTCAGCAACACATAAGTTTCAGATACAGCAAGTTTTTCATGTATACTCCCATGCCCTTCTCAAAAGAAGCCCCAACATCAAATTTTCACCAGTGCAAACTCAATTCATTTTCACTGAAAACAAAATTCACCAAGAAAACAATGTTAACTCAATTCATTTTCACCAGTGCTACCATTCCTGAGAGCAATTTAATGTTTATAAGAAAAATCCAATCCGTCAAGAACATGAGAAATGAGGCTGAACACCCCAATTCTCACCATACAAAGGAAAATTTTGCACTTCTATTTCATGGGTTGTACTTTCCTGGTTCCTGATACTGCAAATTATGCAGAAACCCCAAAATACACCATGAGATACTCAATTCCTCATGCAGATACGAATATTGCTGAGCAATAATTCACCAAAACACCGCTACCTCCCATGAAGTTTGATTCTTTCCCCAAAACCGGTGAATTCCAGATAACCCTAACCCCAATGATCCCCCTCTCGTCAGGAGAGCCCAAACCCTAGCGCCCCAAATCCTACCAACCACACTCAAAGTGCCCCCTCGCAGCCCCCTCATCTCCACAGCCAAGCAATTGGCATTCCCGAGCAAGCAGCTGAAGCAAGCAATACCCTAGAACCCCCAAACCCTAGGCGACAAGCAGTCGGAGCCGAGCTCGAGCTCCCCCGCACTCACCGCTGCTGTCGGAGGGCCGGTACTCCATGGCCGACCCCCGCGGGCGACGCGACCCACCACCACACCACCACCGCGGGCGGCGAGACGCGAGCGGGCACCGGCGCGGACCTGAAAGCGCCCAACGAACAGGGTGTCAGGCCAGCTCCCGCCGCCCACGCCGAAGCTCGGGCTGCCGCGCCGGGGCCGCCGTCCTGGCGGCGAAGGGTCAGCGCGTGCTCACCTGCTGCGGATGCGGCGGCCGCGCGGCGGAATCCGGCGAGATTTGGAGGAGGCGCGGAGGAAGAGAGGGCGGGGGGAGCGAGAGCTAGCTGCTGCCTGTGCTACTGGAATGGTATCGGGCGCTTCGATTCCGGGCTAGAGAGAGAAACAGAGGAGAGAGGAAAGGTCAAATCGACGGACTTGAGGCGGATTTTATAAACGTCCCATCGTTGCATCTTGGCTGTCCAATTAATTGGCTGTTTTCGCTCGCTAAAATTTAGCACATGTCACATCGAATATTTAATACTAATTAGAAATATTAAATATAAACTAATTATAAAATTAATTGCATAGATGGAGTCTAATTCGCGAGATGAATCTATTAAGCCTAATTAGTCCATAATTTGACAATGTGGTGCTACAGTAACCATTGCTAACGATGGATTAATTAGACTTAATAGATTCGTGTCGCGAATTAGTCAAGCGGTTATGCAATTAGTTTTTATAATTAGCTCATGTTTAATCTTTCTAATTAGCATCTGAACATCCGATGTGACACGGTTAATGTTTAGCACTGGTATCACCCTTAAGTCATATCCTATTTACTGTCTACCATTCTTTCGTCCCTATGGTTCTCGCTCAAGCCTTTCGTTTGAAATCAGTAGGCATACAACGATTTTTATAGGTCAAATTTATATTTAAACGAATTCATATGGATAGGTTTACTATCTTTCAGTGGGATACTACTCCATCATAAATTATACGTTATTTTGGATTTTAAGATTTATAAATTTTACTATACATATAAATATAGCAAATATCTAGATATATAATAAAAATTTTATAGATTTAGAAAAGTTAAAATGACTTGTAATTTGAAAAAAAATGGAGTAGCAATTGAATACAAATTGGTAGAGAAATTGATGGTTAAAATATACCGCTGAAGCTTTCTAAAATTACAACACACCTATTTAAAAATGAAACGAGGAGTAAAATGTATAATTTTGATAATATGATAATGCTCTACCATGCTTATCCGCCACCCCAGAACAAGGACAGAGTAATATGGTGACAAACGCTAATAGCGGAAGCCAAGAGAATGTTAAGTCTCATATAGATATTTTAGTACTTATGTGAAAATGATATTAAATGCTTCGAGTAATCATTACTCAGGAGTGGAGTGGGAGGAAGAGAATCCTACTGACTTGCTTCCACTGGAAAGTATATTAAAAAAAAGTAATAAAAAAAGCAAAATTGATTTGAGCAACTGAAGCAAGGTCTCTACTAAAAATTAGAAGTCTCTGGAAAAAAATCCACTCCACCTGAACTCTTACTCTGATGAGGTATCTACTTTTCCCTTTCAAACCCTTCTCCAATGAGTAAGATCACTACTTGGAGGTTATTGTTTGTTGTTTCCGTGCCAGCCAGAGCAACGGGTATATCTGCAATGGCGTACACTGCAAGGGACTCGCCGGCACGCTCCTATTGGCTGTGGCAAATACTTAGGCCTAGAGGTGTCGGTGTGCAGATCTGCAGCGGGCGGCGGGAATGGAGCATCCTAAGAGCGAAGGGAGGAGTAAGAGCTAACGGTCAGGTCAGTCCCCTGTTTTGTGCCGCTACTTTCTCCTTTTGTCAGAGGGAAGAGGATTTCTGGAATTTGTTTTGGTGTACTCTACCTTTAGATTTTGTAGAAGTTTGTTTCTTGTATAGTAGTTTGTTTCGTCTACAATGGTTTGACAATTTTAAAGAATCACTTTGTTTCGGTTCAAGATTTTCTTTCCATTATGCATTTAAAAGCTCTGTATCATTCTTATACTTGAACTCAATTTATAAAAGCTAACTGTTGTACCTTAATTTATATAAAATTTGTGATGTTTGTATTATCTTTGCTCAGCTTCATGCGAGACTTCATGCGAGACTTGTGGTGTACTATTTCGATCGAGATATTCAGTAGTTGAATCAGGATTTATCCGACAGACTGTCAGATTATGCCGTTTTAAGTACGCATTGACCGAATTAACCATTAATTAAGAGGATGGTTTGCACACTTAAGTCGGTTTAATTTGGACGGTTGTACCACAATTACTTGGGAATTCAGAGCTGCCAAGGAAAATTATGTATTTAGCACTTAGGAAATTTTGCCAATGCCATAGGTTACTTGGAGGCCGCACCGTCAAGGAAGTGATCCTTGGACCTTGGCCGCCAGTAGCTAAGGTAATTCAATTTCTTTGGCACTCTATTTTTTGTGAATTGTGCTTGGCGGCCGGTTAAGGATTTGCTAGACGGTTCTTAGCCACTAAAGCAATTTCGGATTCTGGTTGTGATTTGAGAAAATTTACAGAATAGTCATGATCCAATTGTTAAAATAAAGTTGAAAGGTACAAGTTACGAGGAGGTTCAGAACTTAAAATTTGTTAACCAGGTAATTTTTGTGCGTCGAGAACCAATCTGCCGGACAATGCATGGCTTGGTTGGTCAAAATGATAGGCCCGTTGGCCATAAACTCCCCCACACGGTTTCCTCTCAGCATGCAGCTCGAAATGGAGATAGATATTAATTTGTTTTTTCTCCACGCGCATGAAAACTCATCATGCATGTAATCTGCAATTAATTCTTGATGCATGCAATCTTGAGGGTTTTCGAATCTCCTGTCCTTGCTGCGTTAAGCACCGAAATGAAGTGCCCCTAAAATTTGAAATCTCTCAAGTTTCACGCGTTCATATTCGCACGCGGAAATTTGAAATCTCTCAAGTTTGATAGCATCCTTTCATACTTGCTCATACGTAGCAAAAATACCAAGTGTGAGAGCAAAACTTTACACAGCAAAATAGCACAGCCAATGCTTACTTGTGACGCGGCTGTCATCAACCTGGAAAAGGTTATAATTATTGCCAGCCATTTAATTTTAAAGCTGCACAAAGGTTTAATAACAGGATCTGGATTTATACGCTAAGCAATTAATCCGTGGGAATCTAAGCTCGTGAAAATCTCTCGTCCTTATTTGTATGGACCTGGAAATTAGGATCGTCACCCTTGCTGCATTGAGGCACCTACCCTGCACACCTCTTTGCATTGTCATGGAAGCCAAGGCCCTCCTGTGTTGTGCTTTCTTCTTCCTCCGGCTGTGGACGCCGGCGGCGGCAATCAGGTCGGGGTGGTCGCCGGAAGTGGTGGAGAAGAGAGCAACCCTCCAGAATGGCCTAGGCCGGACACCGCAAATGGGGTATCTGAGATTTGGCTTACTTCCTAGTTGCAGTGTTTTTGCAAAAAAATGCATCTCTTAAGTCTTAACTGATTGTACGACAATTTCAGGTGGAATAGTTGGAATCACTTCGCCTGCAACATAAACGAACAGACAATCCGACAAGTTGGTAAGGCTAAAATTCCTCCGGTCTTGAAATCGGGTCCAGTTGGGCCACGAAATGCTGAAAAAAGTCACGATTTGCATGTGCAGCTGATGCGATGGTGAACACCGGCCTTGCAAAGCTTGGCTATGAGTATATCAACATAGGTATGTCTCGAGATTTCTTGCCGTGTTCCTTCCTCCTCGTTTTCTTTAAAATTTGGCTGTTGTTCAGTTGAGACAAAGGGGACCTGAACATTTGTGATTCTGCAGATGATTGTTGGGCAGCCCATGACAGGGACTCCCAGGTGTGTACTCATATGGAATTGTACATGTTGAATAGATTCTTTTTTTAAAAAAAAGTTCAATTTTTTTATGCTCAGAAAGGTTAACATGACATTTCCGAAATGGATAGAATGTTTGGTCAGGAAAATTAACAAGTTTCTTTCTTCTACAGGGTAATCTAGTACCAAATCCATCAACATTCCCATCTGGAATGAAGGCCCTCTCCGACTATGTGCATGGAAAAGGGCTCAAGCTCGGAATCTACAGTGATGCAGGGTATGCACAGTTGACAAAAGAAAAACCACAAAGTCACAGGAAAAAATATTCAGGAAATGTGGCTGGCAGATACAGAAACTCAATGACAAAATTCATTCATTTTCAGTCCAGGTTTTAAGTTGTGGTTCTCTCTCCAATCACACTAACCGTTCTCCTTTCAGTCCAGAAACTTGCAGCCAACAGATGCCAGGTTCACTTGGACACGAAGAGCAAGACGCAAAAACCTTCGCATCTTGGGTAAATTTTGTGTCATTTAGTTCAGAGCTTTTAAACATGTGAAATAATGTCTTTCTTAATTTCTTGCTTGAACTGAATTTCCCTTTATTTTTAAAATTTCAAAGGGAATTGACTACTTGAAGTATGACAACTGCAACGACCAGGGATTGAGCCCACAACCAAGGTGCACATAGATATCACTAGATTATAACAGCTCCTTTTCATGCTATTTTAAGAGACTAAAACCTGGCTTGCAACAAAATCCAGATTTAGCAGCATGAACACAGCGCTTCTGAATTCTGGGAGGAATATTTTCTTCTCCATTTGTGAATGGTAACTGTTTGCCTTTTTCTTTTATCATGATCGAATTTTGTGTACTTGTACTGTTTTTTTACCAAAAAAAATCGTTGTGCAGGGGTATAGATAGACCAGCAACATGGGCAGGTGTAGGAAACAGTTGGAGAACTGCTGGTGACATCAAGGACGAATGGGGAAGGTGACCAACTGTGCTGACAAAAATATGCCAGTTTTCTTTGGTGAAGTTTGCAAGGAACTTTTAGCCACGTATCTGAGACATTAGGCCAGATTTAGCATTTGGCATCCTGAAATGTCTTCTCAATGTCTGATGCATCTTGTTACCCTGCAATGTTTCAGCATGACGAGCAATGCCGACAGCAATGACGTGTGGGCACCATTTGCTGGGCCTGGTGGATGGAATGGTCACTTCTTCAGGCCTGTAGAAACCTTGAGCATGTATGGGTTTCTCTTGATTGCTGAATGGGGCTGCTATTTCTGTTTTCAGATCCAGACATGCTGGAAGTCGGGAATGGGGGAATGACAACGGAGGAATACCGCTCCCATTTCAGCATCTGGGCTCTAGCCAAGGTAATGCGATGCATTCATCTGCAAAGCTGTGTCGGAGATGAAGCATTCGACACAAATGTGTATGCTGTATTCATCTCCATTTAGGAAGACCATGGTGCCTGATTTGATGTGCAGGCACCTCTCTTGACCGGCTGCGACATACGCTCGATGAGCAAGGAAACCATGGAAATTCTCAGCAATCGAAATGTCATTGCAGTCAACCAAGGTTAGTAAAACACAACGAACAGTCCTCTGTTTCTCTGATCCAATAATTAGACATGATACAGTACTAAGCTTGAAATGATTCCTGAGCAGACGCGCTTGGGGTGCAAGGGCACAAAGTGCAAAAAGATGGAGACCAAGAAGTAAGTTCGATAGCAGCAGAACCTGTGCTTGGCAGAATGTCACAAGTAGCAAATTAAACTGCTATACAGATTGTAATCCATGATCTTGTCATTAGGTCTGGGCTGGTCCACTAAGTGGAGGAAGAGTTGCAGTTGTTCTATGGAACAGAGGGCCTGCTGAAGCATCCATCACAGCCAGCTGGAGCAGCATTGGCCTTCGTGCATCGGCTGTCGTCGATGCTCATGATCTGTGGACAGTAAGCATGCATTTTCTCATGATTTTCCTACCATTCTGAAATGCAAAGTGAACTTTTTTCTCATGCTTTTGTTGTGTGTGATTTTGCTTTTGTTTGCAGGATGCAGTTACATCATCGGTGCAAGGACAGCTGAAGGCGACAGTAGGCACTCATGCTTGCAAGATGTATGTGTTGACCCCAAAGTAGTGTGGATTCTCACCATATATATATATATATATATATATATATATACACACCAGTACCAAAGGATTACTACAAGACATTTATGAAAGACTGTCATATGACTGTTACATTGTTTCCTGAACCAAACAAAGTTACCAAGTTAGCATATTGTGCCATCTAATTGCTTGCTTCCTGATTTTATCAAGTTGGAGCTTCGCCTCTGCTCTGGTAAAAAAAAAGACAGAAAACGAAAAAAAAAACAGATAAAACTGCTCCCATCTCATCTCCGCTCGACTTGCATTCCTTCTTCGACAATGCTTGTTCGTCCATGTGCCTCAAGACGTCCTCCCTTAGTCCCCTTCCTACACCAATATCATCTGGCCAGAATGTCAGCACCTGTACTTGTCATGTGCTGCTTTCTTCATCCAGTTGAATCCTTCCTAGCTGATGCAGAGTGAAGAAAAAAGGACACAAGTGCCAAGCAAATAGGGAAATAGTCTGCACAGGTGGGTCATGCATCTTCTTGAAGTTGTTAGTCCTAGCTCATAACTGTTGCTAATCTCAGAGAGCTTGGTACGTGCGATTATTTGTTGTTCCAAACTTATCAGGTGTTTCCGCGAGTACTATTTGTATGAAATTAAACATATGGGGGATTCAGGCACTAAGAGAACTTTTGGACTTTGTATAGTCCCTACGCTTTGGAAAGACGATGCCATGAAGTTCGTTAGTGCAGGTAATGTAATGAGTATAGCTTAGATTGCGTCCATATCAACTCCATGGTTCATGCCAGATTGATATGAAAATGTTAATGCCAGATTACCTGTCGAACTGATCTTTTCAAACTGAACTTTTTGGGGCACGAGATGAGGCCACGTGGCCGAAGGCACCACCAAGATCATGGAGCACAGTACTGGCGTAGTGGGGTTCGGCAGGCTAGCAAAGCTTGGAATTGAACTGGCCAAGTGGCACAAGCACTGTTGACCCTGGATTGATTATTACTGTATTTTACATTCCAAATTATTTATCCGTGCTAATAAAGCTAGCACTAATCTTAAAGCTACTGGACGAACGTGCGGTTTGATCGATGGCCGTGTAGGCACTCTGCGTCTTCATTTTTCTTCTATTACAATACAAGGTTGATTCCAAATTCATACGCTACAACTCCTTTTGAGCTACACAATAAAGATTTAAATATCAAGAACTTAGTTTATACGCTACACAACCCGTGAGAACCTAAGCTCGTGAAGAACCCTTGTCCTGGTGCTGGCCCATCTCTTACTATATATATACATATCGACATCGAAACTAGCTAGGAGACATTAAAGACCACAGCACTCCCTTGCACCGGCGATGAGCTACCTCCGGCCCACCTCTTTGTCATGGAAGAGAAGACACTCTTTCGAGCTCTCCTCTTCATCTTGCTGTCGACGTCGGTGGCGGCGATCCGGCAGCCGGAGAGGTCGCCGGTGGCGGTGACGAGGAGAGCCGCCCTGGAGAATGGCCTTGGCCGGACTCCACAGATGGGGTAACCAACTGATTTTCTAGCCTTAGTTCTGTGGTGTTACTTTTCAAGTTCTTTTTTTTTTTAAAAAAAAACATGGGCATGCACGTGGCCTTTTCGTGATGAGATTCTTTTGCCTGGATTTCCTGGTTTTCTCTCTGTTTTTTCTCACTGCTTGCTCTGATACTTCCAAAGGCCAGTTTCTTTTTCAGTGTTGTTGGAAAAATTGAAAATTGCGCATACGTTTTTATAGTAAATTTTCCCCTTGTTTACTTCATTCTTGTTCTAAAGCATTTTTTAGATCACCGAGGGGGAAAGCATCGCGACCTGAATTTTCATTGATTAGATGTGGCACAACCACAGTTTACACCAGTATGGCCTCAAAACACCACTGTGAACATAGAAAGTGCTCGGATTTTAGTTATGTACTAGTATTATTTTTGAGCGAGCGCATCTCTGATAGTTCCAAAGGTCTGTTGTTTTCAGTGTTGTTGGAAAAGTCGAAAATTGTGCATACATTTTTTTATAATATTTTTCCCTTGTTTACTTCATTCCTGTTCCAAAGCACTTTTTAGATCACCGAGGGGCAGAGCATCGCCACCTGAATTTTCATTGATTTAGGTGTGGTACAACAACAATTTACACCAGTTTTGCCTCAAAGCGCCAATATGAACAATATAGAAAGTGCTGGAATCTGATTTATGTACTCGTATTATTTTGAGCGAGCGCATCTCTTAACTAAAAATATGACAAATTCAGGTGGAACAGTTGGAATCACTTTGCCTGCAATATAAACGAAGACATAATTCGACAAATCGGTAAGGCTTGCACTCCTCCAACCTTGAATCAGATGCGATTTCACCACAAAATGATGCAAAAATAATGATTTGCATGTGCAGCTGATGCGATGGTGGATAGCGGCCTTGCAAAGCTTGGTTATGACTATATCAACATAGGTAGTCTCTTGAGATTTGTTTTGTAATTTCCTCCCTCTTTTCTTTTATCTGATTCTCAGTTGAAAAAGAAATTTGAGAACTGAATATTTGTGAAACTGCAGATGATTGTTGGGCAGCCTATGATAGGGACTCCCAGGTGTGCATTAATACAGAGAACTATATATGTTGAATAATGAGTAGAAAAAGAAAATCTAACTGTTTAACTTTGATGCTCAGCAAAGTAAAACTAGAAGGATTGACATGACATTTGCTGAAATGGGTAGACTCTGAACGGTCAGTAGAATGAACAGATTTTTTTTTTATTTTACAGGGTAATCTTGTTGCAAATCCATCAACATTCCCATCAGGAATAAAGGTCCTGGCAGATTATGTGCATGGGAAAGGGCTCAAGCTTGGAGTTTATGGTGATGCGGGGTATGCATAACTGAAAACCACAAAGTTGCAGAACAGAAAGAATTAGCTGGCTGAAATAAAAGCTCAATGACAAGAATTCTATACACTGGACTTCCATGCCTCAATTGTAGTTTTGAGTTTTCCTCTCAAAATACATAAACCTTTCTTCTTTCAGGTCGTTCACTTGCAGCAATAAGATGCCTGGTTCGCTTGGATATGAGGAGCAAGACGCAAAAACCTTCGCATCATGGGTATCTTTTGTATCATCTAGATCAAAACATTTTAAACGTGTGAAAACTTTTAAAAAGTGCCTTTGTTTCATGCCTCAACTGATGTTTTTCTTTTTTATTAAAAATAATCAAAGGGAGTTGACTACTTGAAGTATGACAACTGCAACGACCAGGGGTTGAGTCCGCAGCCTAGGTGTGCATCGTAAACCACTAGATTTTAACACTTCCTCCTTATCATGCTATCTTAAAAGATTGAAATTGGCTTGCGACATTATTCAGATATATCAACATGAGCAAAGCACTTCAGAATTCTGGGAGGAACATTTTCTTCTCCCTTTGTGAATGGTAACTGTTACCCTTCTTTTAAGCTGATCGAATTTTGTGTTTGAACTTTGAATTCAGTTGTTCAGTTTTGAAAATGTTATTTTATAGGGGCGTGGATGACCCAGCAACATGGGCAAGTGGTGTAGGGAACAGTTGGAGAACAACCGGTGACATTCAGGACAACTGGGGAAGGTGAACATTACACCTTTTTTTTCTCTTGAGATCAGTGCATGACACTTTCACAGGCTACAACTATATATGCTGACAGAATATGCCAACTTTTGGTGAAGTTCACAAGGAACTTCTTCTCACTTACCTGACAGATAGGCCAGATTTCATCTGGCAAGCCTTAACATGCCCTACTCGATATTGCCATATGTCTGATGCATCTTCTTACCCTGTCATGTTTCAGCATGACGGCCATTGCCGATGCCAACGACAAGTGGGCATCATATGCAGGGCCTGGTGGATGGAATGGTTAGTCCTTAGGCTCATAGAAGCTTTAGTCTCGCCATTTCTTGAATGCTGAATGAAATGCTTTATATGCTTTCAGACCCAGACATGCTGGAAGTTGGAAACGGGGGGATGACAACAGAGGAGTACCGCTCCCATTTCAGCATATGGGCTCTGGCAAAGGTGAACAGGAGAACTGCTCATTTTCGTAACCATGGCACTGAACCACCGTGATGCAGGCACCTCTTCTGATTGGTTGCGACATTCGCTCGATGAGCAATGATACCAAGGAAATCCTCAGAAATCAAAACGTCATCGCAGTTAACCAAGGTAAAAGGAAACAAGACGGAGATATGAGCCGATATTTCCTCACTTTGCGTACATTCCTTCATTATTTCTTCGATTACTAGATATGAGCCGATATGATACTGAGCTTCATTGTTTCGTGAACCTAGTTTTTCAAACACAACCTATCGGTCTGTTTTATAAAATGCATATTGTTTTTATTGCAAGACATGGTTGGATAGCCACCTCTTGATTGTTATGATTATTCCTTGTTGTCCTATGTTTATATCTAAATATGACTCACTCTGTTTAGATGATACTACTGCTAGAATGGCTTAGGAATTCGTCCC
>NC_028451.1:24137683-24192760 GCF_000263155.2 Setaria italica | reverse complement strand
GCCTTTGGATGCTCGTTGCACTTGGGGTTCTGGATCCCAAAGCTCATCTGCTCACGAATCAATGAAGCTCGGTATCATGAGTAGCAAACTAGTTTATAATCCATGATCTTGTGATCAGGTCTGGGCTGGGCCATTGAGTGGAGGGAGGGTTGCAGTTGTTCTATGGAACAGAGGGTCTGATGAAGCATCCATCACTGCCAGCTGGAGCAGCATTGGTCTCAATGCATCTACCGTCGTCGATGCTCATAATCTGTGGACAGTAAGCATGCATTTTCTCTGATCACAGACAAGTCATTATATTATTTTTCTTGCAGTTGTTCTCAAGCCTGTCTTGTGTGTGTGTGATTTTGTTTGGTTGCAGGATGAGGTAACATCATCCGTGCAAGGGGAACTGGAGGAGACAGTGGATACACATGCTTGCAAGATGTATGTGTTGACACCAAAGTAGCTAGATCGGAGTCTCAACTCTCAATGTACCGATCAAAATCAACAGATTCAAAAGTACCAAAGAATTGATAAAAGACCGTTACTTGTATGGCTCCATGTGAACTAGGATCAAACAAAGTGAGCACATTGTGGCAAATTATTTTACATCCGAGTAACTGTAAAATGCAATACGCAATTATTTGGAAGTTTATACGATTTAGGGCGGAGCACGTTTTGCCTTAGAAAGCTGTTGAGGCTAACAAGAAGCTTGCCTCTGTTTTGCATATGATTCTTAGGCTAAGACATGATACCTTTGAATGCTATTGAGTCTAAACAAAATGGTACGGCGTGTTAAAGGGAAAATATTGGTGCGGAGGATAACCATGCTTGCCTCAGTGTGGCCAGTGCAAAGGTTCCCTTGGAATGTTGCTACATGTAAAAAACTATAAAAATTATCCAAACACATTCTTGAAGATACTATAAGAAAGATTGTTCTGACGAAGATTTGATCAATGCATTTCTTATACAAGGTTTGATCAATGCATTTCTCATATATATTCCTTGAATACAATTGCTAAATATACTCAAATACCTTTCAGAAATAGTTTGTAAAGTCCAAATATATTTTCCATGCAATGGAATAAATTCATATCCCAGCTTCAACGTCTATGTATGCAGACAGAAGTCCGGATATATGAATATTAAAGAGTCACTCAGATGTGTGGCCTAATTATAATTGTTGGCCTTCGTTGTTTAAGGTAGCATATTGACGTGGATTTGTGACAAATGAAATAAAGTTTCCATGCAAAAAATAAAATAAAGCTCGTCTGAAAATATGCTGAAGTTGTTCACTGTCAATATGTTCCCAGAGTATGGAACAGTTGTAGTCAATGTGCCTATGTTTATAACACTATGTGGTCGCAAAAAAAAATGTCTATAACACTATGGCCCAATTGGAACAAAGAAAAGTGAGACCAAATTAGAGAGAAATTTCTGTGCAGTGCTTGAATTCATAGGAATTTTATAGGGAACCTAACACAAGATTTCCTGATTTTTTTCAATATTACATTAATTGAAATCCTTCATTTAAACTTCTGTCTGATTCCAGGTCCAAGGGAATCTCAATCCCACGTTTTCCGTTTTGAAAAACAAGTCTTGCAAATAAGCCATCAACAGCCCTATGAACTCATCAACCCTTTCAGATACACAAAGCTTTTAATAATAAGAGCTGTAAGCACCTATCAATTGTGATGATAGAGCTTGCATCAGCGTATGGAGTACCCAAAGTATATTGACCTCTGCCGGCCATGGTGTCCGGCTCCGTGGAATCCCAAACCTGTGAACAGTATCTTGTCTTAATACTGGTGTAAATTCCTAAATATAGCAGGCTCACCTGTTAAAGACCACAGCACTTGCAGCACTGAACATATTTTTCTCTTGCCATGGCGGGGAAGGCACACTTGTGTGTTTTCTTCCTCCTCTTGTTGTCTATGGCGGCGGCCGTGATCAGGCCAGCGAGGCAGTGGCAGCGGTGGCTAGGAGAGCGGCGCTGAGAATGGCCTTGGCCGGACTCCCCAGATGGGGTAACTGCTGGTCTTACAGTTTGTTGTAACTTGTAAGGTGTTAGTTTTCAGTTCTCAGCCTTTGGTCCTTGGTAATGAGATTTTGGTTTTCATCTCGGTGGCCTAGTTTTCTGACAATTTTCCGTTTTCATGACTTCATCCTATTTCCATTGATTACTTTTAACAAAATTCAGGTGGAATAGTTGGAACCACTTCCACTGCAAAATAAACGGAGATAATTCGACAAATAGGTAAGACTACTACACCTACGCTGCTGCCTCAAAATCAGTTACGGTCCTCCATCCCGCAAAGAGTGTCCCTTTAGATTTGTTTTAAGTCAAACTGTTTTAAGTTTTGGCGACAAGTTAAAGATGAACTAACATTCTAGAGGGGGTAATCTAGCTTTCTGTATTTTCACAGGGCAATCTAGCTGCAATTCTTCAACAACCTATCAGGAGTACCAGCCTTGGCAGACTCTGTGCATGGAACCTCAAGCTAGGGATCTATGGTGATGAAGGGTATTCATTCTTAACACAACAAAAAACACAGTTAAATGGATGCCATGCTTTAAATTATTGTTTTCTTTCTCAAATCTCACCAACCTTTCTCCTTCCAGGTCGCAAACTTGCAGCAAATTGATGTCTGGTTCGCTTGGGTATGAAGATCAAGACACAAAAAACTTCGCATCCTGGGTACCTGTAGTCTCAGAACAAAACTTCAAACACATCAAGCCACTTTCTTTCCTGCTTCCAAACTGAATTATGATTTTGACCATTTGATGATTCAAAGGGACTCGACTACTTAAAATACAACAACTGCAACAACCAGGATCTTGGTTCTTGAGAGACTGAAATTTTCTCATGATAAAATGTAGATATATGAGCAAAACACTTTTGAATTCTGGGAGGAATATTTTCTTCTCCCTCTGTGAATGGTAACCGTTACATCTTTAGAATGACTCAAATATGATTTGGATTCAATCATTCTGTTTTAAAAATGACATTATTGGGTAGGGGAGTGGATGAACCAGCAACATGGGCAGCTGGTGTAGGAAACAGTTAGAGAACTACAGGTGACATCAAGGACACTTGGGCAAGGTGAAGTTTCACATCCTGACAGGCTTCAACAGCCCTGATATTGGGCACAGTTTATAACTTTATATGGAATTTGACATGATTAGTCCTCATTGTCTTATCAATGAGAAAATTTCAGTATGACAGCTATTGCCGACAAAAATGACAAGCAGGCATCATATGGTGGATGGAATGATAGGTCCTTCAGGCCTGTAAACGCTTCCAGCAAACAGCATGATTTCTTCCAGCAAATAGCATGATTTCCATTACTGCCAGCTGGAGCAGCATTGGTCTTAATGCATCAACTGTCACTGATGCTCATGATCTGTGGACAGTAAGAATGCATTTTCTCTATCATAGACAAATCCTACCATAACACTCCTTCCGTTCATTTTTATGAGGCACAGTTTGACTATGCAAATTCATGCTTCAACTAACAACTAATCAATAATATGCGAGTTATGTGCTATAATTGATACCATGGGATTCGCATTTCAATGCACTTGCCAGTGATTATGACTTTGTAACTATTAATGAAATATTATAGGAGAAACTTACAGTAAAAAATCAATTGATTTTGCACTTAAAAAACAATTTTCTGCAGTCAAACTACACCCCTATAAAAATAAACAAAGGGAGTACATTTTCTCTGAATTTCATATTGCAGCTGTTCTTAAACTTCTGTGTTATATATTTTTTGCATGATGAGGTTATATCATCAGTGCAAGGAGAGACAGTGGATTCTCAAGTTTGCAAGATGTATGTTGTGACACCAAAATAGAATGGATCATCACCACATGTTATATCATAGAACAAATCAATTCAAAAAATCTAAATGCACCACAATGAATTTAAAAAGATTATTGCTTGTGTGACTCAACACGAAAAACACCCAGGATCAAAGAAAGTGAATACATTGTAGCTATTTATTTACCACTAAATAGTAACCTTTTATTTTTTGACATGGTAACAGATAGCTATATCTATATAGCATGTGTTCAAAATTCATTGTAGTATTCCCACATTATTTGCAAAAAACATCACAGGCTCTTCTACAGAACAAAAAAAAAACATCTTCCTATTTCTAACATCTAGCAATTATTTGCAAGTTACAACTTACATTTGCGCTAAAGTTACAACTGGATGCATCATGATGCAAGATCAGCATCAGAACAATTGTCCAAAAGCATTGCCACACGTACCTACATAAGTTAAGGCATTCCTCGGTGGCTCTTCAGTCTGCCACACCACCAAGACCATATGTACGATTGACTTTTTTGGCATATAGTATCACTGTAAATTGGCATAGCACAATCAAAACCCGGTCCATCCAGCTGGTTGGTACGATCCATCTTTCTTTTCTTCAGCATTCTGATTATTGAGGAGCTGAGTAGTATTCCCCATGTTTGATAACTTGGGAGGTACAGTTCCAGAAGGAGCGGCCTTAAAGCTATCTTGACCAAAGGCAAATGGATCGGCGCTAGAACTCGCATTCGGCTGTCCAAGTGAGCTGGCTTTGTTGCTGTTTGATGCCCGTAGAGTTCGGACTGACCTGGGGTGGGCACTTTTCACAGCTGCTTGAGGTTTTGGATCATCAGGAAATGCGGACCATGGTTTTGGGTCAGGGCTCGGTGTCCCTGGCCTTGAAGTAAATAGGCCTTGCCGAAGCTCTGGAGGAGTTCCTTCAATCTTCTCCCTCGGCTGTAAAAACCAAATAATAATAATAATAATAATAATAATAATAATAATATATCAGCATTCTGATACATGTCAAATAAAAAATGATATTCAGGATCTAGGCCACAGCAATGAATCAGTTTAAAAAATGTCAAATAGGAAAACTGGCTAGACTATGGTAAGTTAAACCTAAACCATATAGAGGATTTAGAATTATAGGGAAAGGGGAGGTTGGATGAATATTACGGTATGCATGGGCTAATCCTAACCACTGATCGGAAAAGAATGGAGGGTCAGTATTAGCCCGCCAACTAGCACACCAACTCTATCACTTTAGATTTAGGGATAGGGGTGTTAGGATGACTATTAGGGTATGGATGGGCTAATCCTAACCATTGATAGGAAGGAATGGTGGGTCAGGATTAGCCCACCAACTAGCGCATACCCTTTATCATTAAATCCAAATATTTTGGAGATATGACCGAGCCAGCCAGTTTGAATTATATCCTCAAGATTTCATGTTTTCTCTAGTTAGCCAGACCAAGAACAAGAAATTTGAACCTGGATACAATTAACAAGAGGGGAAATCGGACACATAGCAGTAGTCATACCGGAGTATCAAGGCTTGTGCTGGGTGGGGAGAGTTCAACCTTCGAATTTTCTCTGAACTGCTTAGCTGGTGGAGTAACAGAAGCGGTAGCTAGGGCTTGCTTAAGCTCTTGTATCTCTCGCCTCTGCGAGGAACAAATAGCAGACAACTTATCAAACTTCAATGAAATTTCTTCCTTCTCCAGGTTTGCTATCTTTAATTGTTCCTTCAGTAAAGTAACCTCGGCTTCCAATTGACATTCTTTCAGCTTGCTAAGAATGTTTACATTGCCAGCATTGTTTTGTGAGTTCATTTTGATGTTATCAAAGTCTGCCACAAAGGAGTTGAAGGCGGTAGCTTGTATGCTGCCTTTATTTTCTGTTTTTCCTGCTTTGGTTTTCTCTAGCCCAGACTCTGAGCCATTTGCAGAAAACCTAATTTCAAAATCCCCAGGAGAACTATCAACTGATGCAGACAGAGACTTCCGAGAGGAATTATGAACTGGTGTGTTCTGGTTCTTAGCCTGTGATTGCTTTGAGGTGACTTGGCTAATGGGCTCTTGATCAAAAGCTGGTCCCTTCTCATCAGCAAAAGCGAGCTCTTGAGCATGTTGAGTTGACCAAAATGCACCCATAGGACCCCTGTTCTCCATAGCTTTTGGAGGACCTTGTGGCACCAGGTTGGAAAAATCATTAGGAGAGGTACTCTTTATGTCTTCTCTTGATGATAAAGCAGCACTCCTTTCAGGTGATCTCCTTGTTGCTGCAACAAATAATTTAAGATTTAGGAAAAGGAAAAGTTGAGACTCAGAAAAAAACAAAGTTGAGCAATTAACAAATCAGATGGTTTTTTGTTCACATTAAAATATATATGAGATTTCATGCTACAGCACTTCTTATGCTTCCTGATCTTTATGGAGACAAATCTATTTAAAAGATAACGGCAATCAAGCAGACCACAGTGGATTAATTTCTCCAAAAGGACAAGATGCTAGTAATCAAACCTTCATCAATGGAAGGATGAGATTCAAATGCTGATCCAGATGGGGATCCATCAGGTAAATCCTTTTGCAGCTCCAATGGAAGTAACTCATTAACACGGAACCATACCTATAACAGAACATTAATCAATAACAGAGAAACAGAAGATCTCCTATGTTTCAGTTTCATGCCATACGCACTAATTAAGACTAACCTAATTCATGGAAGTGAAGTGAATGGCCAATCAAGCAAAGACCTTGCCTGTGTAATGTCCGGTCTGGCATCTGGAGAAGAATTAAGCATGTCTTTGATCAGAGTTGTAATGGAAGAACTGTACTTTGGCAATTCTGGGATACGATAATTCCCATTAAGTATCTGAAGCTTTGATTCTCCATCAAATGCTGATTTGAAGTAGCATATTCTATACAAGAGGCATCCAAGAGCCTGTAAAACACCACGAATACCACTGTTTTAAACAATCACACTATTAATAATTAATCAGATAAAATAAAATAATGGCAATTCAATAATATGATAGATAATATTGGGTGCTAAAATTTGGTAGCATTGGACACGTTTGCACAAAACTAGAATGTAATAAAATAGCTGTAGATGGTTTACCCATATATCTACTTTTTCACTGATAACCTCCCTCCTGTACAAGTCCCACATCTGCACTCAGTAAACAAGCATACAGTAGGTATGTATGTGGAACATGCAGATAAAGGGTTCAAAATTGGAATTTTCAATATAAACCTCAGGAGCTCTATATGCAGGAGTGGTGTGCTTCCTTATGTTATCCTCTTCAATGCCCATCTCCTCAGGTTTGTCGAAGCGTTTATGATTTGTGGACACACTACCAAAATCACATAGTTTCCAAGCCCCATCAGGATCAAGAAGAACATTTTCAGCCTTTAGATCCCTGCAAATAAATTACGTTTAATGTAACAGATCTGAAATAAAAGACATCTAGAAGTTTCATATGGGTAAACTAACTATAGTCCTGAATGACATAGACGGCAGGCGACCAAAAAACAGACAGCACCAAAAAAATGTAAAATAAGACATCACACCCCTGGCACAGCAAAATACTTGTATCACTGTCTAGTGTGCAAGCCAGTTATACAACAAAATAAGTTGATCGAACTGCAGCTCAGCACCGTGTTCTACTTGATACAGTCGAATAACATTGGAACACAGATGTCGTTTTATGTTCAAGATACAGTAGGCCAACTGCCATATGACTTTTATGCTAATTTTCACTTGTCTGATAGTTACACCAATGCTGTTCAACAAGCATAAGTTCATGGAAAGACAACCACAAACAAAAGAATAAGCCATGTATGCAAAACTAACTAGTGCTTGCTGGAATATTGAGTAGAGGGACTCCAATATGCAAAACTGACTACTGCTTGCTGAAATATTGAGTAGAGGGGCTCCAATCCAATCCAGAGGCTGGAAAGCAGCTTACTCACCTGTGAGCAAGAGGCGGTGTCTGGCAGTGCATCGCAAAGACGGCATTGCAAACATCCCGGAAGATCAGTGCCACATTCTCCTCATCAAAGTAGCCCGCCCCTCTGCCCTCTAACACAGAAACCAGCGACTTCTCACAGAACTCCATGACCAGCAACGCCTCCCTCGTCCTACCCATGTCAAGTATTGTGTGTGCAATCAGCGTGACCACATTGGGGTGACCCTTGAGCGACCTCATGACTGTGATCTCCTTCCGGACAAGCTCCAACGACTCCTCATCCTGTATAATCACATGCTTGAGCGCATACTGCCTCGCTGGGTTGACCATGTCCCGGGCGGCATAGACGCACGAGAACCCGCCCTCGGCAATGGCCTCCCGGACATGCACCTTGACATTGCCGACATCGACGGTGCGGCCCTCAAGCCCGCCGGGCTGCTCCTTGGGGATGAACTGCTTGAGTCTCCACATGGCTTGTATATGCAAAATCCTAGAGAAACCTTGCAGGGACAGAGTGACCGCTGGGCATGGATTGGGGGTTTAGCTGAACCCTTCAAATTCTTGAGAAAGAAAGTGCAACCGCACCACGGGAAGGTTGATCTTGTGCGATGATAAGGACCTAATCGAATCATGGATGAACGAATCAGATTTGATCGATGTGGAATTGATTGCTTGCCGTCACAGTAAAAAAAAGGAAAGATCCCCCAAGAAAGCAGTTCGTCAGAACAAGTGGTTGCTCACCAACAAACGAGGAGATCGATCCAGGTGCGGCCGGGTGGATCTGCGCTCCACGCCAGACACAAGGTAGCAGCAGAAGGCGGCACCGACACCCCGGCCAAGAAAAGGAAAGGAGGAAGACAACTAGGCCTGGTTGCCGCGTCCCTCGCCGGCGACGACGATGCGGAGCGGGCGGCGGCGGCGGCGGTGGCGGAGAGGAAACAGGGAAGGGAACCCTTCCTCTGGGTTCTTGGTGCGGCGGTCAATTTTGTTGCTTTCTGGTTTCCATCCACCTCTAGATCCACGGCGGCACGGCAGAATACTGGTTTCTCGTTGAAACAAACTGCTCTGGATTACTGACCTGGACTAATCATCATCTAGTCTAAAGAAGTTTCTGTACAACCCCCCGATATTGCAGAAGGGGGTCCTCGGAGATGATCAAAGAAGTCCTTTTGTCGTGAAAGAAAGGATAAGGTCCTGGATAGGCTGCTGAGTGTTGGATGAGGTAGGTCAGACTTTGAGCTTAGATTGGTCAAAACTCGGGTAAGCGTGGAAACATTTTTCCTTAGGCAGTTCCGATCCCAAACCACGATAGATAGTATCTATATCTCCACATCTCCACATAAGCAAGATATCATTTTAGACATTACACTTGACAACACATGATTTCTTAATACGGGGTCATTAATAAATTCATCGTCCTTCCTCTCAACCAATCATATTTGTTCCTCGTCAATTACGAAGACACCATTTTCTCCCAATGCAAAATTTAGCAATATCTTACGCATAGATTCTCGTGTTGACAGTGGATCTTGCATGAGATCCAGTTTCTACTCTTCCCTTCTCTCTCATTTAATATAGTGCCACGTAAGCTAAAAGTTATCCGTGGCAATACAATTAATGCTATAGAAACCGTCCTAGTTTGAGGGTTGGGACTGCCTAAGTAGAACAGTATTTTGCATTACACATATTTTTTCAATGTAAGACGCGCGCAAACACGTATCCATATTTACCCCTATGAATACATGTATGCTATGAGTACATTTTGAAAGACAGAGCAGACTGATCTTCAAATTGACGAAGTCACACCATATATATTTTGTATCATCATTGTTATGTCTAAGACCTCCAAGAACAAGTAAGTCCATAATTCTTAAAATGCACATTTATGGTCTCACTAACAAATTTGTCCATGCATTGGTACGGTGAAAACTTTAGACATCATATGTATTTTTCTATTATTAAAAGATGTACATGTTAATTAATAACTTCAGCTTTGCGCTAAAATAATCTGTTTATGCGCAATCTCTCACGTTGGTGCGTGCCTTATCCTTTCCAGTTTTCCTTACCCTCACTTGTTCCACTCTGCATGTATTTCGAAAAACATTTGGTAGAATGAATTTTTATATTTTTCATGGATGGATAAAATATCAAGTGTCCAATGTGTCCTTCTATCTTATTTAGTATAGATAAATGTGTCCATGGTGCTAAACCAAATTTCTAACTCAAATCAAGAAACTAACATTAAAAGCAATTAAATGTAGTTAAGTTTACTATGTTTCTTATGGTAGAACATATTTGCATGGGTTTGAATCGTTCCGACTAGGCTGAGGTCCTGTTTGGATACACCCTCCTAAAGATTAAAGATTAGGAGTCCACTTTTAGGACACTTTTAGGAGTTGTGCATCCAAACATGAGTTCTAAAAGTGCACTCAAAAACTTTAGGAGGGCTATTTTCATTAGGAGGGCCAAGGGGTACTAATGGATCCTATTTCTCCTAAAAGTGGTCCCAAAATCCCCCTTTACCCTGTTGCCCTCGCTCTCTCTCCTCCTGCCCCACCCTCCTTCTCTCTCTTTCCACCCGCAAAGCTCTCTCTCCCGCAAGTCTCCTCCCGCCGCCACCATCTCCTCCCGTCGTCCCAATCTCCTCCCGCCGCCGCCATCTCCTCCCTCCACCGCCGTCCTCCTCCGCCAGGCCCCGTCCGCCCGGCCCTGCAGTCATTCTCCTCCGCCAAGCCCTGTCCGCCCGACCATGCCTCCTCCATCGGATGACGGACCGCGAGGGCCGCCCTCGCCTGCGGATGCGGACGGGCGGCGACGACGATGGTCGGCTCCACGTCCAGTGCATGCGCGGACGCCGGCGGCGGGGTGGGCTTGGCGACCCCGGCGATGGCGTGCGGTTGCGACCAAGGGCGCCAGCGCCAATCCCAAGTGCGCCGCGCGCAGGAACGTGGCGGTCGCTGCCGCCGCAAGGGGCTCGCTGCTGCCCGCCCCGTCCTGCTGCTGGAACGGCCGGCGCGAGAGGAGGTGGCCGAGGGGGAGCGAAGCCGACTAGTGACGGTACCGATGGGGGGTAAAAATGATATTTTCCCCCTAAGGTCCTAAATATTAGTAGTCCATCCAAACAGCCCTGCACTAAACTTTAGGACTAGCAATTTGAGGGTCCTAAACTTTAGGACACTACTAAACTTTAGGAGTTTGTATCCAAACAGGGCCTGAGAACTTGTACTTGTATTTTCTTAGGTTTATTACAAGAATTAATGATGCTCTTCTTTCAACTAGTGGTAAGCAAGTGCCCATATGAGAAATAGGTAAGCAAGTGCCCATCTGAGGGATAAGGGTACCCACGAGTCCCCACCGACCAGGATACTGGTCGGCCCTGCCAGGTGGGCCCACCCGACTGTACCGTGCGGGCCAAGACATGAAGATTACTTGGAGCACAAGCCATAAGGCTAGGCGAACTGATTCTGCCCGAATATCACAAGATACAAGCTGTAGTCCGACTCAGATTGCTTTCTATGTAACAACCGACTAGGTTTAGATCCAAACCGACTTGTAACCCTAGATCGTCAGCTTATATAAGGCGGCTAGGGGTGCCTCCCAATGGCAACCAATCCAATCTAAGCGAATCTATTCGCACAGCGCAAAAGCAATACAACCCACCAAAACACAGGACATAGGATATTACTATCCGGAGGGCCGAACCTGTCTAAATCCTCATGCCCTCATGTTCACCACTCGAGTTCTTTGTCTTGTGATCCTTTCTGCCTACAAATCTACCACCTTGGTACCCCATAGGTGGACTGCCGGGCCATAAATCCGACAGTTGGCGCGTCAGGTAGGGGTGATCACGAGATCCTCCCTAGTGAGCTCGATGGCATCCCGCTCCGGCGTCATCTTTCTCGAGAGCATGAAGGACTTCCTTGCCAACCCGATCCAGCTTCGCTTCGAGAGCATGTTGGTGGATTCTGGCTCCACCACCTCCATCACCAACTCGACGACCACCGTCAGCTCAAGGTCTTCATTCGAAGATCATCGCGCCGCTCACCCAGCAAGTCAGCGATCTTTCTCTCTCAGAGAGGATCTCGCACATCCTTGAGGCAACCCACCCACCCACACCCTCCGATCTGATCGTGGGGCTAGATCGCATCAGCAACACCATCGCTGAGTGCATCAACCTCTCCGAAGCAGCACTACGCCCTGGGAGGCCAGCGCAAGGCCCTTCCAGCATCCCGTTTGGCATCAAGAACTCGGTCGTTGTGTTTTCTGAAAAACTCAGCCAGTTTCTTCCACCCAAACCGACACAGTTGCCGGACTACGGCAAGTTCCAGGTCCCTCGCTTTGCCCTAACTCTAAACCCTTATGGGGAGGGCGACGATGCAAGCTCTACGTCACTCAGCCAAGAAGTCATCGCTGTCCCCACCGACGAACCACCTCACGACAGCAAAACTTCCTCCCAGGCGGAAGGACGCAATGCGAGAAATCGAGACCATGCTGCACACCACCAACAGGAAGCTCGCCAGCCGCTTGCTGCCCCTGTAGCAGCCGGCGCTCCACTAGCACCCAATGGCACAGCCAACGGCGACCAGGACAACGTAGGAGGTTGGCACCCTAACCCTCCGCATGCACGCAATTTATAGGCCGACTTCCAACAAGCCGGCCACAATGTCTTCGCTATACCCCAGGCCAACCTGGGGGCTGTCTTTGCCAATCTAGAATATCTTCCGGACTCAGAGCAATTGCAATGGATCCGGGAGCAGCTCCGTGTTGCTAATGCCTAGATCGAGAAAAAGGCTAGCCCCAACACCCTCAAGAACGAATTTATCCGTGAGTACGTGAACCGCTTCTTCGACAACTGCAACAGGCTGGCTAGCGTTGAACACCGCGACGTCATCTTGTACTTCTGCAACGGGCTTAAGAACCGCTCAATGTTTCGCACCATATTCCAGGTCAAGCTCAAGACGGTCGGACACATGATGTAGATTATCAACCTTCACACCAACATGTATGAGGCCAAGACTGTCCAATTCCAAGACTATAAGAACCACCGCAACGACGACTACGAGCCGCCGACCCATCAAGACCAACAGCACCAGCCCCGGTCGGAGCTGTCCCAACCTCGGAAGAGGGCCCCTGAGGTCCTCGCCGCCGACGTCAACCCTGCGAGGTAGACAATCTTCCTCCAGGAAGAGTTTGATGACACGTTGAATGCCCCGTGCCCTTTCCACAAAGATGTGCGCCATAATCTTCAGGACTGCACAGTCCTCAAAAAGAGCTCGGTGCCCCGGTGGAATACAAAGTGGCCTCGCCAGAATGACTACAGCAAGGAAGACAACCGCCACCAGAACGGCCGCGACGACCGCGACAGAGAGGAGCACCGCGACCAGCGCAACACCAACGTTAACAAGGCTGCCGGCAACAACAACGGCGAGTTCTAGTGCCCTGAGCAAGAGGTGAACATCATCATCGGTGGCCCCAAAGCTTTTGCAGCAATCGGAAGCACAAGTCGCACAAGCGGAAGGTACCCTTCGTCCCTATCACACCAGTCCAGTACCTGCGCTGGTCGGAGATGCCCATAACCTTCTCCAGGGAAGATCATTGGGTGCACCTCCCCGAGCCCGGGTCCTACCCACTGGTGGTGGTTCCCACCATCGACAGAGTCCTCCTCTCCAAGTTGCTGATTGACGGCGATAGTAGTCGCAACATCATCTTCATCGAGACCTTGAAGTGCATGGACTTCAACTTCGAGCGGCTCCTTCCCTGTGAGGACCCGTTCTACGGCATAGTGCCCGGCAAGGGATCCTATCCCATCGGGAGAGCCATCTTGCTGGTCAAATTCGGCACCCAGGACAACTACCGCACTGAGCACCTCACATTCGAGGTGGCCAACTTCAAGACCTCCTATCACGCCATCTTAGGCAAGCTGATGCTGGCGGGGTTCATGGCAATCCCCAACCATACCTATCTCGTCCTCAAGATGCCAGCCCCGTATGGCATCCTCTCCGTCTACGATGATGTCGAGACATCCTACAAGTGCGACACAGAAGCTGTGCAGCTTGCTAACACCCTTGAGTACATGACCAACGCCACCATAATGCTTGCTGAGTCCAAGAAACTGGACCAGAACCAGCTGGCGATTCCAGAAGCGGACCCAACGCCCATGGCGCTGCGGCCTAACCCATGGGCACTGCAGCCTACCCACAAGTCAAGAAGGTCTGCCTCGGCCTCGAAGACCTCTCCAAGATGGCTTTCATCGGGGCTGGCCTCACCCCCAAATAGGAAGACGCGATCACCAGTTTCCTTCGGGACAACTCAGACATATTCGCGTGAAAACCATCCGATATGCCTGGCATCCCGGGGGAGCTGGCTGAGCACTCCTTGGACCTGAGCAAGACAGCAAGGCCAGTCAAGCAAAAGCTTCGTCGTTTCACTCAAGATCGCAAGGCGGCCATTAGGGTAGAATTGAATAACCTCATAGATGCTGGTTTCATCTATGAATGTAAGCACCCCGACTAGTCAGCAAATCCAGTCCTTGTAAAGAAGAAAACTGGTGAATGGAGAATGTGTATCGACTACACTGATCTCAACAGGTACTGCCCTAAGGACCCCTTCCCTCTTTCTCGCATCGACCAAGTCATGGACTCCACGGCTGGCTACACCCTGCTATGCTTCCTAGACTGCTAATTGGGCTATCACCAGATCACCCTCAACCCCGCCGACCAAGATAGGACTGCATTCATAACGCCCTTTCGCATCTACTGCTATAATACCCTGAACTTCGGGTTGAAAAACGCCATCACTACCTACCAGAAGGCAATCCAGGGTTGCCTCGTGGAGCAACTACACAAGAACGTGGAGGCCTATGTCGACGATGTAGTCGCCAAAACCAAAGATGAAGAAAACTTCATCGCCGACCTCGCCCTAACTTTCAATAGCCTTTGGGCCTATTGATGGAAACTCAACCCAGGCAAATGCATCTTCGGTGTCCCGTCTGGGAAGCTCCTGGGCTTCATGGTCAGCCAACGTGGCATCGAAGCTAACCCCATCAAAATAGACACCATCAGAAACATGGCGCAACCGGCCGGCAAACATGAAGTTCACAAGCATGATGGATGCCCTTAGCCATTTCATCAGCAAGCTCAGTGAAAAGGGACTGCCCTTCTTCAAGCTGCTCAAGAAGGCGAACAAGTTCAAGTGGGATGACGAGTCCCACAAGGCTTTCGAAGAACTCAAGACATTTTTCCTCTCCACCCCTCTCGTCATGATAGCCCCGGTCGACCAAGAAACGCTACAGCTGTACATCTCCTACGACGATGCATGTTGTCAGCACCGTGCTAGTCACAGAATGCGAAGAGCCCGGCCACGCCCACATGGTGCAGCGGCTAGTATATTACATCAGCGAGGTCCTGAGAGACTCTAAGATCCACTACACCCAGGTCCAAAAATTGCTCTATGCAATACTGATCACCTCCCACAAGTTGCGTCACTACTTCCAAGCGCACAAGATCCGTGTGGTCTCTTCCTACCCAATCGGTGAGATCCTGCACAATAGGGATGTCCACGGTCGAGTTGTTAAATGGTCTATGGAGCTTGGTGAATTCAACATTGACTTCTACCCACGCCATGCGATCAAATCCTAAATCCTGGCCGACTCCATTGCTGAAGGATCGAGATCCAAGAGTCGCCCTCCCTAGAGAGGTCAAAGCACTGGACGATGTACTTCAACAGTGCCCTCAACCTCGAAGGAGCTAGCAAGGGGGTCATGTTCATATCCCGAATGGAAAATAGCTGAAGTACGTTCTCCAGATCCACTACAAGGCTACCAATAACAACACCGAGTACAAGGCCCTGATACACGGGCTCCGCATCACCGCGTCACTTGGAATCAAGCGCATCCTTGCGTATGGAAACTCCAAAGTCGTCATTGAGTAGGTCAACAAGAATTGGGACTGCACCAAGAAAACCATGGATGCCTATTGCACTGAGGTTCACAAATTCGAGGCTCACTTCGACAGCCTTGAGTTCCATCACATCCCTAGGGAACACAACGTTGCTATCGACGTCATGTCCAAGCTCAGCTCCAAGTGCTCTCAAGTCCCGGTTGGCATATTTGTCCAGGACTTGAGAAGACCCTCTTGTGGTGGAACCGCCCAAATTAACCTGACTAAAATGCACTTAAGTCGCTTGACACACGATCATGCACTTTAAACAAGTCAATTTGGTCATCCGTTGGATTTCATCCGATAAATCACTTACTTAGGATCGAGAAGTATTGCTCACACGAAGGTGAGTGGGCATAGAGATTACAACATTCCCATCACATTAACATAGTTCAACAACTTATTACATCAGAGTTTTCGAAATTCAAACATAATTTGCAAGGTTTCAAACAACGAAGAAGTAAAATATGCGAAAGCTAAACGTCGATACACGATATCATGATGAAGCCGATCATGACATCAATGACCCCTGTCCTCACCGTCTGAGGAGGGATACCACTTGGCCGTCCAACCCGAAGGGAGCTGGGTAGGCCAAGTAAGGCTAGCACCCAAAACAACAGCAAACCTGAAAAAGATAGCCACATGCAAGGCTGAGCAACTAATACTCAACAAGGCTTACTCATCAGGTGGTAACTACTCCACCGACTCCTAAACATTCAAGGCTTTTTGGCGGTGGGTTTGTTTTTGCCAAAAGCGACTAAAGTTGGTCCTTACTTTCAATATTTTAGCTCATATTCTAAGTTCATTAACCAGTCTAGATTAGGAGCTTATACTAAGCAAGCATTGTTTCCAAATAATTAAAGAACAAGCATCAAGATTAATATCATCATCATGTTCCATCTTTACTCAGTGCGGAATGGCGATCAAGCAGTCCCAAACTGTGAGAGGCAGACGACTCGATTCGAATTTATTAACCATGCATAGCGAACCTAATCCCATGACATCCGCGCAAGACGAAGGGTCGCTTCACTTGTCAGCCGTCCCCATTGATCTCTTAGGCACGTGTCAGGTCCAAACTTCTTTTGGCATGCAATGCTCCATAGTCCCGGCCTCTCTCGTACTGTGACCGCACTTGCACCCACATGATGCACCATGGGAATGACATTCCAAGGACAACAGGAATATAAGCCACGCCCTAGTTAAATCAGGTACTAGGTTTCCTTATCCAATACTAGGTATGAGATTAGTATTTTCAAACACTTGATCACGAACGCTGACACATTTCGACCTTAGTCCATTTTCATTTAGACAAACGGGGCAATCCACCGACCACCAAAACAGTTCACAAGGCCCTGCCCCGCCCGTCGTCCTTATGGTTGTAACATAAGTACACAAACAACTCCTATAACTCGCGAGTGACAGGAAATCACTCGACTTTTACCGTATCCTATTAAGCATTGCATCTACACGACTTATCATGCTAATGTTCAGATCAAAAGGGTACTAAGTTCATGCATCTAAGGTTTCAGACAACGCCTAGTAACTTAAATGCACAATCATAATTAACATAAATCATTGTAGAAGTTTAGAAAACTGGGTAATGCTCCGGGGCTTGCCTAAAATCCACACTAGGTTAGTGTTTGTTAGACGATACTCACGTGGCGAGCATCTCCCATCTCGGCACTTGCTTAGTCCTTCCATCTTCGGGATAGCTCCACCATACACTGTCTTCAGGTTCAGTTCCATCATCACATCCTTCACGTGGTTTGTCTAGCGTATCTAAATGAGATGCAAGATGCAAGAGCATGAATACGAAGAACGGTAAAATGAGATGCATCACACAAAAGCATTCAGGACAAGCATAACGTCATGCAAGACATAGGCACCTAGAGTTATTTAACTATACACCACACAACCTATTATAGAGGGATAGCAAGTACATTAGGCATAGCACACAAGTGAACTTAATTTAAGCTATTGCAAGCAATTAACAATCAAGAGCTAATTAAGCATAGCATCATACAAGAACTAGGGTGATGGTGCTTATCAACATGGCATACATAAGTGCATCACACAACTAGCAAGTTGAAGGTGATCAAAGTATATTACATTTGTTTTTAAACCACTCATACACAAGCAAGTCACACACCAACATCACTAAGGTTCTAGCAAGCTATGTAGTAAGGTTATTTTGTAGCAACATGTATACATGACCATTTATTAGTTAAGTGCTTCACCAACATTATATAACACATTTATAAGATTCTCAGGTAGATCAATTTAACTCTAATAGTGATATGAGCTAACTAACAAACACACAAGGCAACGTCAAGTTAAAGCTAAAAACTTAAGCATATATACAGAATCTAGACAGCAGCACAGTAGTCACTTATTTTAACCATAACTAGAGATATAAGCATCCAACCAGAGTGACCCTAAACTTTATGTAAAGTTAACAAAATTATCAAAACCTTTGTTATTCATTCCAAAAGCTAATTCAACAATTAACAAGGTGAAAACACACCAATGAGCAGATTTGTACGAACAAGGATAGAAAACTAACATGCAACTTCAGACAGCAATAAGTTGAGTTCTAGTTTTCCAAACAAGGTGGTTCTAGACTTTTTAGAAATCTTAACAAACCATGCACAACTTTGTTATAAATACCACAAGCTAATATCAAGGTTAACCAGGTCAAACATCACAAAGAAGACATCTCTATCCAGATTAGGACAAATTCTGTCATTCCACTTCACAAACTCATAACTGGAGATTTAGACCACCAAAAGGGATGGTCTTTAACAATTTGGAAAGATCATGAGAAACCCTACACTTCTTATATTATCTCCAAGATATGATTCAAAGCTTAGCTAAGTGAAACAACACAATCATTCAAACTTGTACAGAGAGCATGCAAAACTTGACAATGAACTTGTAAAATTTATAGCTCCTAAACCATCAGGCTTATAGTCATGAAAATCTAAAACAAGCTATAATATGAAGTTACCTACAACTTTTGTATTCACCATATTTATATAAAACATCATTATTATCTCCAAAATATTACCACAACAGAAACTACTCTAGCAGCCATTTCAGCACACATACAACAAGGTTCTTCATTTAGTTTTTTTTAACAAGGTAACACATGCATAAATTAAACACAACTCACAACTACTATGGACATAGTTAATTATAATTAGTTTTAGGTAACATGGAACACTCTAAACACCTTAAGCAAGAATTAAAGCAAAGGCGAAGAACTTATATGAGCAGTTGTTATATTAACATGAAAGTGTACACATGAGTTATATTTAAAGCTTAACCACTACTTATCATAACTTATCATCATACATACCCCTCAAAAACAACTATTAAAAGCTTCACATGACTTAAGTATATGCATTTACTAGCAAACTTTCATTATCCAATTATATAGTAAGCATATGTATATATATATATATATTAATTATAGGTGATGTGGCAAACACCTCATTTGGAGTTGAGATTTTTATGGGTGGTAGATGCCATTACAACATGGCTACTGCACAAATTTCACAAGCTTAGGGTTTTATAATTAATTGCTAAGAAAAAGACAAATTGCTAAAGCAAGAAAACATGTAAAAGCAAGATAATTCTAAAGATCATCATTTTCTATAAACACATAGCCATATTATATGTCATTATGGTAGAACAATATCATACAAAGGTAGTGGGACCACATTTCCCATTCTTACACCTACATAAAAATTATAACTTATTTAAAGCCATTTATGAAGCAATAAATATGTTAAATCAATAATTCAATCATACTACATCTAATTAATATGAAATTTTTACTACATCACACATATCGCATCAGTAGGCTACCATAAAAATTTCATAGATATTGGAGTACCACAACTTTAGATATGAAAATGACAAGCAAAACAAGCTAAAAAATTGCCTATTTATCAAGATTAAATAAAAACATGATATAAACAGTACCCAACTAGCATATTCAATATTTTTATTAGCTAGAGAGTATCATCACAAGACTAACACAACTGGAATCACAATCTTTGGACTTCTATAACTCAAAATATGCATCCAACCAACTTAAAAGGATTTCTAAAAGTACTTCTCAAGGATAGATAAAAACATCATAAACTTTCTACTAACACATATAATATTATGACTCTAGTGCATAATTCTACTCACAAGGATTCCAAAACATCTTCATTTTCTATTTTACTATTTTTCTACAATTTACTACGAATTTCCAAAGTTGCAGCCTTTTTAGATCTAGGAAATAAAGAAAATCGAGGCAAACTTCCAATCTAGCCCCTAGGTCTATGGTTTAATTGCGCAAAAGTGCTTTGATTTCACCCATAACCCCCTACACTTCCTTCTTCTTCTCCAATGAGGCCCCCCACGCACAAACAACACACAACACAGGCACGCACGCATGGGAACAGGCACAGCCGGCCATGAACTTGGGTCGGCAGTGGGGGAAAGAGAGGGGGCGGCTTGGGAAGAGAAAGAGGGGCGGCACCTTGGGCTAGGGAGCTCACCAGCAGGGGAGGAGGCACTTGGAGGAGGGGCGGCGCACAGGGAGGACAGCGCAAGAAGATGTGCCGAAGGGGGCTCGTGTGGAGAGGACCGTCCGGTGAAGGAGGATGGCCGGGAAGTTGCAAAACGGAAGCGCAACGTCGAGGAGGCACCGTGGCTGCAAGGAATCGGCCAGAGATGCACCAACTGCGGCGGATTTTGCCGGCAAAATTTGGGGAAAAGTGGAGTTCTTGTTACTGTCAATGGAGATTGGGGAGGAAGTGGAGCCAGTGCTCAGCTTAAAAGGAGGGGGAGGAACGGGGCAAGGTTGGAATTTCACGTAGGAGTTCGTGCATGCCAGCCCGTGCCACCATGGGCGCCCAGTGTCGTTCCCGGTCTGCAATGTGTGTGGAGAGAGAGGATGAAGACGACTGATGCGTGGGCCCGCGGAAAAATAAAACGTGCCAACTTTGACCCCTTAAACGACCTAGCTGTCGGTGTCCAAAAATTCCCTAAAAATACTCGTTGGAGAGATAAAATCACCAAGAATCCATTGCAACAGGAATCAACTCCAAAGCTATTATGGTTTGCACACAATTGACAAAACAAAACAGCTAAAATTGAATTTTAAATGAACTTTTGGCACAATAAAAAATCTCTAAAAAAATTGGTTAAAATATTTTAAAATCACTAAATTGTGTCTAGTATTTGAATAAAATATTTGGAGGCATAGTGGTATGGAAGAAATTGGGGTTCCTTCACAAATTTGATTTTTCACCAATAAATAATAAAATTCTGGGCACTAACAACTCATGACCAAAACATTCATTTATGCACAAATGATGCTTATAATGACCAACTATGCACAAAAGGATGTTCGTGATGCTTAATTATGCATGATGGTGCTCATGATGCGTGTCGTGACGAAGATGTCAGGTTTAACGCGTATTCTCACACAAGTTCGAACCGCGCGGTTTAATTTCCAAAAGTGAAGGTTCGGGAACAAGGTATGTGCTATGACTTTTATAAAGATCAACAAGGAAAAGCTCGACAAAGTTGGGGATAGGATGGTAGGATCTTTGGTGGAACGTCGGTCAAAGCTATTTTGGAATCGGATTTGAAATTTGACCAATCGTCTACTTGATTTTGGAACATCCTCTGCTCAAAATCAGAAGAGGTGATGTGAGTGGAAGGTGTTCAACTTGAAAAGTTGTACCACTAGTATATTGGTCAGGATTTAAGTTCTTATATAAAATTGTTTTTATCTACTTCACAAGTGATTCTCAACAGGAGGGAGTTTTAACACTTAGTTCAAAATCTGAGGTATTTTTGGATCTTAACTCTCAGCAATTTGGAGTTAGCTTTGATTTGCTTCTTAATCACCCTGTTGATTATTTGATTTAGGTTCTTAATTACTCGGGCTGTCACACCTCCATCAACATATTGGACCCGGACCAAGCTGACGCCAACGCTCAGGCGGAGGCCGACCCAACATCCGCAGACGTAATGATGATTGAGGCGGAGGAAGACTGGCCGTACCCTTCATTGTATTCATTACCGACAATATACCCCGAGAGGACAAGATCGAGCATGAAAAGCTCACTCGGCGCAGCGCCAACTACATTGTGATCAGCAAGGAGCTGTACAGGAATGCTGCATCCATAGGCATCCTGATGAAGTGTATTGTCTGTAATGAAGGCCTTGAACTCCTCCATGAAATCCACTCAGGTTCGTGCGGGAATCATGCCGCCTCGGGTAGTTTTGTCGGGAAAGCATTCCGCTCAGACTTCTACTGGCCAACTGCTATTGCTGACGCAAAAGAGCTCGTCCAGAGATGCAAAGGGTGCCAATTCTTCTCCAAGCAGCAGCACCTCTTAGCCCAAGCTCTATGCATCATCCAACCATCCTAGCCCTTCGCATGCTGGGGGCTGGACATGGTCGGGCCCTTAAGACCGTTCCGGGTGGGTACAACCACATCTTCATGGCAGTCGACAAGTTCACCAAGTGGATTGAGGTCAAGCTTGTCACTAGCACAGAGTCGGCTAAAGCCGCTCAGTTCATCGAAGAACTCACCCACCGCTTTGGGGTTCCTAACAGGATCATCACCGACCTTGGCAAGTAGTTCACAGGCCGCGAGTTTTGGGATTTCTACCAAGACAATATGATCGATGTGTACTACTCCTTAGTAGCACACCCTTGCTGCAACGGCCAAGTCGAACGTGTGAACGGGATGATCCTCCAATCCCTTAAGGCACGCATCTTTGATGATGTATCCAAGTATGCCACCAGATGGCTACGCGAGTTACCTCATGTAATTTGGGGCCTCTGAACCCAAAAGAGTCGGGCTACCGGCTACACTCCCTTCTTCCTAGTTTACAGCTCCAAAGCAGTCTTGCCAACCAATGTAGCCTTCGATGCTCCACACATCCAGTACTATGAGGAGGGCAAGGTACTTCGTCGGATCCAGTCCATGAAAGACATGCACAAGCTATCGGCTTTCTAGGAGGGCCCCTTCATCGTCAAGGAAGTCATCCAACCCGGCACTTACAGGCTGTAGTGGGCAGATGGCTCCGGTGTCCCCAACCCATGGAACATCCAACATCTGTGACGCTTCTACCCTTAGGACAATAAGCTATGTACTCTTTAAACCTTTTACATCAAATAAATGAAACCCCAGAGGTTCTTTGTGTACCTACTACCTTCTTGCTTTTCTACCTGAACTCTTGCTCATGCTCGAGGGCTGTCTGACCTTATCAGCAAACCAAACCCTTACTGTCACACTTGGGGGCTCCCCCCGCCACACCCCAACCTCCGGGTTTCACTCCTCCTCCTTCCCCTCTCAAGGCAATACGACTAACACGTGTGGTCAGCATCCTAGTTCGTGAAATCTAGACAACCTTGCATTCACCCCTTCTACAAGCACGAGATCCTGTAACGACCCAGGTTTAATCAGTGGAGTTAATCTCAAGACAAACCCCAAATCTGCAGTTTCCATCAGCCCGACCCCTGAAACCCAACAAAACAGCACCAACCCAGCAAACAACAGCTTTTCTCTAAGTCCCGAAACCAGTGTTCCCCCAAATCTTGGAACTGTGGGAGAGTCAGAGACTGGAAGATGGACCCAAAACCAGATCCCACGGATCTCTCGAGTCAGGCGCGCCAGGGCAAGCGTGCGCCCTATTTCAGACTCCCACCGCCACGTGGCTTGACCTCCCCGACGAGCGCCGCCTCACCCAGTCGCCGGCCGTGACAAGATAGATCAGTGCGCCTCCTTCCCAATCGTGCGCAGAAGCGCCCTGCAGACTTTCCACCTCATCTCGTCTCGCCCACAACCTCACCGGCCGCACCAGGCACCATGTCGCCGCTGCGACCAAGGATTGGCCATTGCCGCACTAGTCCACCTCGCCTCCCGCGCACATCTTCTCACCCGGATCCCCGACCGCGCGCCCTAATGCCTTCCGGCTTTTTCGTCGCCCCTCAGTCGCGCTGCCCACACGCGCGCCCCACGACAATGCCGCCTCCGCCAACCACGGCTCCGGAAGTGACAACGCCTTTTTCCGCCTCACCAGTAGCGTGCCCCGGCAAAGTCACTGGTCTGCACCTGCTAGCGTCGCCGCTTGCCCAGTCACCTCGCCTGCAGCGCCCTCGCCTGCAGTGCCCTTTCCTTTCTTCCTACCGCACGTTAGCCGGGCCACCGCCCCCAATCCACCGCTTGACGCGACCAGACCCGCGCTCGCCCTCACCAATCCTTCCTTCCGGCAAAATCGCGCCTGCACAAGCTCTGTCTCCAATGGCTAATGACCGAAGAATCCTACCCCCGAAGCTCCGCTACGCCGGCCAATAGAGGCGTCGCCCAATCGCCGCCACGACAGAGACTCCATCCCCTTCGACCTGATCCTCGCGCCGCCCGGATTCCTTCTCTTCTGCGTAGCTATAAAAGGGAGTACCAAAGCCTCTACCGGAGTTCCCTTCGCCATCGTTGCCTTACTGCACCTTCCTCTGTTCGCACTCAAGCGCTGTCGCATTAGCTCTTGAGGAACTTCCCCTCTCCGCTCAACACCTACTTTTCCCAACCCACCAGACGCCTGTTTCCTCCGCACGGTGCTAGAGCTGCTTGTTGTTGACAAGGAGCGCCGCCGCCGCCGGAGCACTGCCAGACCTCGCCGCCGCCCAAGCCTTAGCGTCTTAAGTCTTTCCGCCTGGGTTTGTTCCTTCCCGACCCCAAAAATTCACCAAGTAGGCCTAAGTTGCCGACTCTTTCCGGTTCGCCCGACCCCTTTTCCGTCTCGTCCGACCCTATCTATTTCGCCGACCCTTGTCCGCCTCGCCCGAGGGCTCGACTGTATCTTTTTCTTTGACCCGAGGGTATCTGTATAAAATTTTGGGACTTCTCTGTGTTAAGTCTGAGGACCCCGGTATAGTTATTCCTTAGGTCTGAGGGTCAGATTATAAGTTTTTCCCAATCCGACTCCTTTATCTTGTTCTTTATCAACAAAGGCCTGAGATTTCACACCTTTCTTGTAGTTGCTACAAGTTTCTGAGCTTGAGCTTGCAAGTGTTGTTGAAATATCCGTCTAAGTGTTTAACCCCTGTATTGCATTTCTGTGTAGAGCTAAATCTCGCCAACGGCACCTACGAGCTGCATCCGGTGCCAGAAGACGGAGCGGTAGCTAAGCTGTTGACTGCAGGAGCCGAAGCAGAACCCGCCGAAGACCCATTCGCCTCCACCCCGCTCGAAGGCAAGCCTCGGAGCATGACCCCAACTTTCTAAACTTGTGCATACCTTCTTTGTATGTATGTGCATTTACATTATAGGAGTTGTTTGAAACCATAGATGCATGACTCAGTTCCCTTGATCTGAACATTAGTCTGATAAGTCCGAGTAGTTGCAATGCTTAACAGGACTCGGTAAAAGTCAAGTGATTCCCTGTCACTCGCGAGTTATAGGAGTTGCTTGTTCTCCTTCTGGTTACAACTATAAGGATGGTGGACGGGGCAGGGCCTTGTGGACTCTTTTGGTGGTCGGTGGATTGCCCCATCTGTCTACTTGAAATTGGACTAAGGTCGAGATGTGTTGGTGTTCGTGATCAAGTGTTTGAAAGTACTAATCTCATACCTAGTATGGGATGGGGAAGCCTAGTACCTGATTAAACTAGGGCGTGGCTTATACCCCTGCTGTCCCTGGAACGAGGTTCCCATGGTGCATCATGTGGGTGCAAGTGCGGTCACCGTACGACAAGAGGTCGGGACTGTGGAGCATTGTATGCCAAGGGAAGTTTGGACCTGACACGTGCCTGGGAATTGATGGGGACGGCCGACACAGGAAGCAACCCTCTGTGGTGCGCGGATGTCGTGAGATTAGGTTCACCATGCATGGTTAAGAAACTTGAATCAATTCGTCTGCCTCTCACAGTTTGAGACTGCTTGATCGCTATGCTACACTGAGTAAAGATGGAACATGATGATGATATGAACTTGATGCTTGATCAATATATATTGTTTGGAAACTATGTTTGTTTAGCATAAGTGCCAATATAGACTGGTTAATGAACTTAGAATCGGAGCTAAAATATTGAAAGTAAGGACCTACTGTAGTCGCTTTTGGCAAAACAAACCCCTCAGCCAAAGAGCCTTGCATGTCTAGAAGTTGGTGAAGCAGTTTTCCCACCGGTCGGTTAAGTCTTGTTGAGCTTAGTAGCTCAACCTTGTTTGTGGCATCTCTTTCAGGTGAAGTTGAAGCTTCTGAGTGTGCTGCTGTTGGCACTTGGCCACCCCAGCTTCCTCTTGGGTGGACGGTCGAGTGGGATCCCTCCTCGAATGGTGAGGAAAGGGATCATTGATGACCTGATTGGCCTCATCAGGGACATCCGACCTGGCGCTAGCTTCTGCGATTAATTTTTCCGTTGCTTTTGAGCCTTGTCAAAACTCTGATTTCGAACCAGTGTTGTAATAAAATTTGTACTTGTCTAAGTGGATGATATGTTGTATTCTCTGGAACCACTTATCTTTGTGTGAGTTATGCTAACTCGGTCCTGTAAAGTGGTTTTATCGGATGAAATCCAACAGATCGTCGAATTAACTTGATTAAAGCATATGATCGCATGTTGGGCGACTTAAATGTGCTTTAGCTGAGTTAATCCGAGGTGTTCCACCACAGATCCGCTCTCAGCAGAATGCTGGTTAGGCAAGGCTGGGCGCTTAGCGGCTACAGGTCTCAGCTACACGCTGTCCTGTCGTATACACCAACGGAGGGGTGGAGCCTTTCTTTTCGCATAAGTTAAATCAACTAAATTACTTGTCTCATGGCACAGTTTGATACACCATAAGTTTTATTTTACAGGTCCAACTTCTTAACTACGTCCTCTGCGGCCTGCTGATGCTGCTTGGCCAGCTTCGGGAGGTTATCGGCGTCAAAGTCCTTGACAACACCCTTCCCGGCACGCTCCACAGCCAGCCTAGGGAAGTGCATCTTCAAAAGCGCCATGACATTCTTGGCGCACTCCACCACAGTCTCCTTCAGCAACTCATTTAGCCGGCCAGGCGTAGCCTTCAGGCGATCCAACAGAGGTGTTGGAGCAGTTGGGACGGCATCTAATTGGATCATGTCCATCACAAAGCCAGCGACACTGTGCAATTGCTCCAGCTCCACCTCCAACCCTGCAATCATCACCTGATCACGCTGAAGACTCTCCATAGCAATGACTAAGGATCGATCAGCGTCCCTACGTAGGCCGGCCTCGTAAGCCAGTTTCTACAACACTGCATAGTCACGGTGCACTGCCACATCATGATCCTGCTAGAGTCGGGTATTGGTGTCCTCGCACTCCTTGAGGTCTCTCTTGAGCCTCTCCTCCCTCTTCTAGGCATCTACAAAATAACAACAATCAAGCAAAGGCGCCGACCTCATCTACCCAAGCTAAACTCTCCAAAAGAGACGGATCCGTACCAGTCAGTATAGCGCCAATGTCGGCATGGACCTCTTCGGTGATTCTCTTCTGCTCTTCGATCTCTCGATCCTTCAGGTAGATCTATTCCTCAGCATCGGCCTTGGCTTTCTGGAGCTCAGCCTCCAAGCACTTAGCCTTAAGCTGGTACTCCTCAGCGCGTTGGATAGCGTCCGCCCTCTTGTGCGCGTATTGAGCCAAGTTCTAGACAAACAATCCATTCACCTAAACAGAGATGGAAACCAGGGATATAGATCAATTCAAGATACAGTTAACTTACGTATAACACATCAGAGAATCTACTCCCGACTTGCCTCAGCTTGGCAAGATCTTTCTAGTCAGCGGCAACATCCTCCGCCAGCGTAGTTCCAGTGAAGTCTAGCATGGTGGGCTCGTCCTCCTCACAGGCATCGACATCGACGTCGTAGCCTGCTGACTCCCTTCCAGCTGGTGCCTCCTTAGGGACCTCCTTCACTTGGACCTCGCTGCGGTTTCTATGGTCATGGGCGCGAACACGGTGGGATCCTCGGCAATATCCTGGCGCGGTGAAGAACTCAGCTCCGGCGCCTTTGGTCCCTCCACCGGGCCACCATCATTGCCAGCTAGCACTGGCGGCGTGGATGCAGCCCTAGCAGGCGCATCAGAGGTCCAACCTTCTGCAGGGGATCTGGCGCTGGCACCCTGGAGGCCTGACGCATCCTCTAGCACCACCTTTCTGCTCGGGCAGTGAGACACAGGGATAAAACAAGGAAACAACTGAAACTCCCAATAGTATACGGCGATACAATCATACTCACAGCATGCTCTTCTTTGCTCAAAACTTTGGTAGAAGAGGGGACGGTGGTGGAAGGGTCGGCTCCTTCTCCCTACCACCGCAGATCTCTGCCTTTAGCCACTCCTTGATTTGTTCAGCGTCGGCCGTTGTCATCTCCAGGAGCTTAGCTTTCTTCATCTTGTGTCGCTTACCACCCCAGATGAGGTTCCACTGGGGAAGCTGCAGCTGTAGTGGGTGCCTTTGGCTTCATGGCACCCATCGTCTTCCTCTTCTTCTTCCCAGCCTCCGGCTTCTCCGATGCCGGCGCATTGGTTTCCACAACCTTGACAGCCTGGCGCGTCCGCCGACCAACAGGAGCTGCACCTCCAGAAGGGCGGCAGGCAGCTGGTCGACCTCAGTGGTGGGGCGAATCTTGGGCCGCTGCTGCTCGGCTCTTTCGGGGAGTGGCGCTGGACACCAGAACTGAAACTCAAGAGTCTGAAGAGACAAATGCAGTCAGGCTAAAATAGATATAAAAACAACAGCATTCAAGACAAGTGATGATGTTCATATCTTACCGGGTCGAGCGACCTCATGAGGGAGAACTCCTTGAGGCAACACTTGTTCTTGATGCGGCCACCGAAGAATTCGCACACCTGGCTGGCGACCTTCTCCCGGCTGACCTTCCGCTGCGCTTCCCGGGTCGGATCCAATGGTCTCGAGTACTCGTACCCCGGGTGGACCCTATCCTTGATGGGCTGCGCAGCTTCCAGCTGAAGTTGATGCTCACAGCCCCAGTTGTGATCCCGTGCTCCTTCAGGTCAGCAATCTTTGCCAACAACTGATTGACCTGGACCATCTCCTCGGTGGTCAGCAGGTTCGACCATTCCGGCCTTGATACGGGCGCATAACTAGTGCGGGGTGGTAGCTCAGGCTTCTGATTGGCAACAAGGAACCATTCCTTGTGCCACCCCTTGTTCGACTCCTTGAGCATCCGATCAAAGTACTCAAGAGCCCTCTTTGGCCGTAGTGCGAACCCGCAGCCGCCGACTACCCTAGGCTTCCCCTTCATCGTCACCGGCTTGAGTCGATACAAGTACCTCCACAGATTGAAGTGTGGAGGGATACCAAGGAATGCTTCGCACAAGTGGATGAAAACAACGATGTCAAGAATTGAGTTAGGGTTTAGATGCACTAACTCGATCCCGTAGTAGTGGAAAAGGTCGCAGAAGAAATCTTTGATTAGGATCTTGAATCCCTGCTCGAAGAATGATACGAAGATGATGGCATCTGTCTTGTCCTCGCTTGGGAAATCTTGGCCTGCGGTCGCCTTCCAGTCGAGGAGCGATTTGGGACCGAGCAAGCCCCAATCGATGAGGGCTTAGATCTTCTCCTCTATCATAACGGACCTTACCTAGTAGGAGGATGGATCCGGTGCATGTTCCGCTACTATCTCCTCTATCTCAAGGCCTTGCGATGCAGATCTAATGTGGGTGAGGGCCTTGATTCGCATGTGGTGGAAATGGGAGCACAACAGTGGCTACTATAGCCTTCGCGCAGAAGGACGATGGATGTGGTTTACATATGTGGCGGCGTGACCTAGGGCTCTCAAGTGCGGCAGCGACGGCACTGGTGGTGGCAGTGCTTGGAGTGAGGGGAGTGGAAATGAAAATGGAATCGCACCCCTTCAGCTTTTGATGGAGTTGACAACGTAACAATCCGTTGGTTCGTTGTTGTGGTGCACGCGCTGGACGGAATCCGCGAGTTTTTCATTATCACTTTCTTACCACGCGAATAATACATTTGTTTTTTTTATCATTAGACTGATTATTCTAATCGCTTCAATGCTCAGAAGCTACTACATATGGAGTGCGTCTTGTGACGCCCTCCATGTGCTTTCCTTTGATCTACAGGATTTCAGACATCCCAGAGCTCAGCAGTCGCATAGCCACGCGTATTTAGTCATACATTTGTGGAAGTTTTAATTTTTTCTTTTTTAAGCACTTCGCAGCCTCTCCATCACTATGATGATACAATAACTTCAGCTAAGTACATTACAAGCTTCGTGGCGCTTACGTCAGGTTCCTATTCGACTCCACATTGCTCGGGGGCTTGAGGGATAAGAGTACCCACGAGTCCCACCGACCAGGATACTGGTTGGTCCTGCCAGGTGGGCCCGCCCGACCGTACCATGCGGGCTAAGACATGAAGATTACTCGAAGCACAAGCCAGAAGGCCGAGCGAACTAATTCTGCCCGGATATTGCGGGATACAAGTTGTAGTCCGACTCGCATTGCTTTCCATGTAACAACCAATCCAAATCGACTTGTATCTCTAGGTCGTTAGCCTATATAAGGTGGCCAGGGGCACCTTCTGAGGGCAACCAATCTAATCCAAGCGAATCTATTCACATCAGTGCAAAGCAATACAATCCACCAGAACACAGGACATAGGGTATTACTCTCCGGAAACCTGAACCTGTCTAAATCCTCGTGCTCTCGTGTTCACCACTCAAGTTCTTAGTCTCGCGATCCCCTCTACCTACAAATCTACTATCTGGTACCCCATAGATGAAATGCCGAGCCTTAAATCTGACACCATCGGCAGCAACGTCAACGGGTGATTGTGTCATGTGTATAACATGCATCCGTATTATTTAGTGTTTCTAAAGAACATTGTATGAAATATAATTCTGGGAGGAATAAACATCCGATCCTTGCTACTGGAGATATAACAATAACTGAATTCATTCACCAATTCTCACAAATCCCATCCAACTACTTTATGTCAAGAGAAATTTTAGAATCAAATCAGTCATCTACAAGCTTCTGGCCAGCATCTCCTGGTACCTCCGGTACGACTCCTGCTTCTCCAGCATGAACCTCTCATGACACCTCGCGATGAACCTCTCTGCAAGGCTGTCAATCTCGTTGCAACCACCACCGTCCTCCTCGCCATCATCCTCGTCGTCGTCCTCCATTTGATGCTCTTCGTCAGGCCACTCGAGGTACCTGGCGATCGGTGGCAGCTGCAGCTCAGCGGGGATCACCGTGTTCCAAGACGGATCGTAGTAGTAGTAGTAAAACCCGACCTCAAGCGGCTCCATGACGGCCGTCGTCTCCGGCCACGGCGGCGACGACGACGACGACATGGTCGTCGGGAGCAGGTTGAGGTGCGTTTCTTCCACACAGCCGCAAATGCAGGGAGGATTCCTCCCCCTCTGCTTCCGCTTGATCTTGTTCCTCCTCAGCTCGACGGCGCCGGCCTTCTTGCTTAGGAGGCCGAGGACCATCGCCGTCGCGCCACCCAGCGCCACTGCGACGCGGCCGACGTTCTTGGAGACGAAGGCGCGGAAGAGGCGCCTTATCCTGAGAATCCTGAGGAGGGCCTTGGTTGGTGGGTGTTGCTGAGCTCTGAGCTTGATATCGTTGGATGGATGGGTGTGGAGTAGTTGGTCCGCCATGAGAGTGTTTGGCTCTGAGCAAAGCAGCATTTCTCAATTCTCATGTTGGTAGCTTTCCCACTATTGGCCTGGTCGTTCCTATATATAGCGGGCCTGGGGCCATTCATACATAGTGTCATTTGATTGGAGAATATATGATTTTTTTTATGCTACTTAAATCGTTTTATAGGGGGTGAAAAGAGGACAATAGAAGTCATCAAGGGACATTTGAAATGAGTAATTTGTTCATCTTTGATCTTCCAGCATGGATATTTGTGAATTTGAATTTGGATATAACATGCTAGCAGAAACGATCTGTCTAGTGTTCCATCGAGAAAGCTATGTTGTTCATGCTATCCAGGTGTTCAAACTGCCACGCTCACAAGTTTTTGGTGGATAGATGATACACACACACTTGTCCATCACTTTTCCTACTTGAATTTTGATCATCATTTGATGCGAACTTTCTTTTTTTTTTTATTAAGGAGAGAGCTCCTCTTCCAGATTCTGGTAACTCTATTACTTAATCAATTAGTACTTAATTAATGATAAAGATTTCTGTTTGCCAGCAAAATATAAATTCTTTTTCTGGAAAAAATATATGTTCTCCTTCTGGCCACTTTTTTTCCTTCTCGCTCTCTCTCTCACACACACACTCATCAAGTGCTTTTGCTTTCTGTTATGTCATACAAAATTAAAGGGGATTCAGTTCTTTAATTTGAATGAAGCAACAGGGAGGTTGCTCATTACTTTTTCACCCTCAAAAAGAAAAGGAAGATCACAATGTGGTCCCAGTGGACAAGGGAGAAATTTGTCATGTTCCTGGCCCCACTAACCAAGTTACCGGGATCAATCTTGACCACAAAAGCATGTGTTAAAGAAGCCAAATGTATATTCATAAGTAACAGCTACTTCTCATTATCTTCGTGCAGAAGCTCGCAAATGCAACGTGAGGATCCTGCTTGATTACTCTGTTCTTCATAAACATAGTACTTTAATTGAAGGATTTCCTTATGTTTTTGCATTATATTGTCAAGAATATCATTATTAGTTACTGATGGAATTTGTTTAGACAAATGTGGAGGTAGCTAGATCTTGTCCCAGCGGTTGCCTGCAATATGAACAGACAGGAAGTGTACGCATATGTGACCAACCTCTATTGCATATAACATCTTGACACATGAGAGTAATCACTAGTGACTAGTGAGTATAATGACCGAAGAACACTTCTGTACACATGCTTAAGAACCTCTTTCTCCTTTTCCTTTGTTTCTCAAAAAGTTAATTAGGGACATGGAATATGCTGGAGAAGCTTTACGCACTACTTTCCGGTCAACAGGGTTGCAACTAAAGACGTTGAATGTACATTGTTCGATGTATACTAATTGGCTTCATTTCTCTTTTTTCTCGCTTTCTCCTAGCTAGGGAATTAAGTACTTCCGTACTGATGAATGCAAGTGCATGGTAGCTGAGGTCAATCTCAGTGTGTACAGTTTCATTGTACAGTTACGATTGGCAACTTGGTAACTGAGGCGATGGGTGTCATGGAGACGAATCTCCTCTCTTATGTGATGAAACTCCCCCATCCTCCCTCCTCATACACCAGTAGAAAACTCGCCTTTAGTTCCGGTTGGTAGGGAGCAAATCTCCCGAAAATCCATTCAGGATAAACCAATCGAGATAAAAGGGGGGACTTTTATCCCGGGTCACTCACCGGGACTACCACACCAGGTGCAGCCAATAAAAAGTCCCGAGGAATAACCATGCAAGTCGCAAGTAAGGCAATTTTTCACGCGAAATATGCGCGTGCGCAGTGCATGGGATTCGAACCCACGACCTCAAGCCTCACGTGTAGCTTCCTTGCCATCCCACCTACACAGCACATCTGACTATATAGGGGATGCAATCATTTTGTATTAACTCGTGGGGGACCCTTTTATCCCGGTTGATGTTTCCAACTGGGACTAAAGATCCCCTTTTATCCCAGTTGGTATTACAAATCGGGATAAAAAGGTTCGAGGGATTTAGTCCTTTTTTTTAGCTATCCGTGAGGGACCCCTTTTATCCTGGTTGGTGTTACCAGCTGGGATAAAAGGGGATCTTTTATCCCGGTTGGTGTTTCAAACCGTGATAAAAGGTCTCTCAGGGTCTTTTTTTCCACTAGCCTTTGCAACCGGGATAAAAGGTCCCGGTTGGTGAGCCTCCCGCCAGTGACCGAGCTTTAGTCCCGGTTCGTGAACCTTTTGTCCCGAGTCAACTTTAAATCGGGACAAAAGGGGACGCATGGAAGGTGAGTCCTCTACCAGTGATAATTATCTTGCCAAGTCAGCAAATTTGATGATGTGATATAGAAATTAATGTTTATAAAATTTCCATGAAACTTCTAGATTGGCCTAATATATACTATGCAAGTGCCCCTCAGCCAGGCTATAGATGTACCATAGTTTTCTATATATGTCATTGCTTTAAGTTTGGAGAACATTATGCATGCTTCCTTCAACACACATTAGGTGTTGTGCATCCGAAGCATTGCTTAATGATAGAAATATAATCATGCACAAACTAATGTAATTATTATGGTGGTCAAAGTAAACCATTGCGTGGCAGGCTATTTAACATATACTTGCATGCTTTTTCTTCTCAACAAGGGAACACAATAGCTGCAACCTGCAACATCTGAAACTGCATACCACAACATTCAACATATATCGTGAATTACGAAGTGGTGTGTAGCCGACTAGCCGTCCGACTATATTTATTTCTCCACCGACTGCAACATCAAGACGTTTCAAAGGCTGCTATCAGTAGTGGGGGATGCTCAACAGCAGAGTACAAATTGAGGCTAGAACAGGGCTCCTCGCACTACTACAGAAGTTGCTATCACAAACGGTACACACAGCCAGTTTGAAATGTTATCATTGCCGGTTCTTAAATGGATGGGCGCAGTGGATGTTAGAATCGGCTATATCACCGTCAATTCCAAAAAAGAACCGGCGGTGATAAGTATCACCGTCGGCTCCTAATATGAGCCGTTCGTGATGCGGATCCCTGATCCGAAATTTTTATGGAATAGAGTTCACTCCCGCAGCCCCCTCTCCTCCACCTCTACCTCTCGTCATCCTCTCCCTCCCTCCCTCCCTCCCTCTCCCCGCTCTCCTGCAACCCTCTCCACCTCTCTCTCACCGTGCCGCCCCCTCTCCTCCCACCTTTGCTCACCACCCCCCTCATCCTCCCTTCTCCCCTCCTCCTCTCCTCCCTTCTCTTCCTACCTCCCCATGCATCCACACGAGCACTGGCCTCTCCTCCCCTCTCCCCTTCGCTCGCCCCTCATTGGCAGTGGGGGAGCAGCGGCGGGGCGAGGTGCGGTGGCGGCGACGACGGGCACAGGTGGGTGGCAGCTAGACCCGGTGACGGACAGGCGCGAAGTAGTAGTAGAGGGGAGCGGCGGACAGATTCGGTGGCGTGGTGTGGCGGATAGCGAGATCAATGGTTTGGGGAGATCCAGCGGGCTTGGGGCGTCGACATCCGTTGGCAAGATCCAGTGGCAGCGACAAGATCCAATGACGGGATCCCCCTATCTCTCCGTCAATCTCTCTATCTGGTTCGTCTGGGCGGCGGCAGCACGGATGGGGCTGCGGTGGCGGCGCCGGAACTGCGGCAGCACCCAATTTTCTTTTTCTTTTTATTTTCTTAAAAAGGGCATCACCGCCGATTCCGGGTCCAGCGGTGATAACAGTTCCCATCACCGCCAACCTTTATCCGCTGGACCCCGTGACTGGCGGTGATGAGGGGTTAGGAGCTGGCGGTGATGAACTGCTGTGGAGTAGTGTCGGTGCACAAATCGAAGCTCTACCTCCAGGATCGAGCACATTTGTATAACTTAAACGGTTAAACCAAGAGATGAGCTTGCTCCTTGATGCCCAACTCGACACCTTACCTTCAGAACTAGAGCTCCCTCAAGGAGCAGGACCGAGATTCTCTCCACCAAGATCGAGTTCCTCCCTGCTTGAATCATGCATTCTGTACCACCTAAATTGAACTATCTGATGCCTGAATCAACGTCCTGCTGCTGGAAATCCGAGCTCTCTCCACAGGGATCAGCTGCGCTTTACAGAGCTTCGCTGCCATGGAGGAATCGTTTTTTTCCTATGACGTGCGGCTAGTAGGGTCCAAGGGTGTAATTTAGCCTAGCAAATTTAAGAATTAGATTTAATAAAGGCTGAGCTTAAATACTATATGATAGCTTAAATACTATATGATTTTAAGATGAGTTGAATTGTAAAGGAGGTACGAGGGTTATGATCCATTACCACCCCTCCTAGACAGGGCCTAAGTCACAAACCGAATAAATGGAGCGTTTGAGTTGATCATCCAATGATTTGTTTGGATCAGACATACTGAGGCAAGAAATTCAGAAAAAAAATGGTTAGAGGGGCCGGCAAAGCTCATGTTGGTAAATAATACTTCCTCCATTTCAAATTGTAGATTGTTTTAACTTTTTCTAAATAAATTATAGATTGTTTTGACTTTTCTAAATAGTTCTAGTTATTAGTTATAGTATATATTTATATACATAGTAAAAATAATATATTTAAAAAATCAAAACAGCCTACAGTTTCAGCAAGATCCAAAGTGTGATTTAACATCGGACCTACGAGCTCTGGAAGGGGCGAACCACCACGCCGGCGCCGGCCAGCACAGGAGCTGGATAGCCCAGCCCAGGCGCAACCCCACATTCTCCTTGGTGAAGTAGACGCAGCCGGCCCTCAACTCCGGGTGCTCCCTCGTCGACACGCACGTCGAGCTGTTCTCGTCCACAAACAGGGCCGCCTCCCCTATGTCCGTCGACTCCTGCCATTGCCCGAGTGCCTCGTCGAGCACAAGAACCTTGAACACGCACGTCGTCGTCGACCGGCCGTACACGTAGTACGGCCGTTGTTCGACCTGCTTCGACTCCTTCATCACCGCCATCGGCCCGTCCGACGCCCCAGCGAGGTATTTGCGCTGCCGGTGTTTGTCGTTGTGGCTGACCAGCCTGGGCGCGACCACCCTGCTAGCGAACTCACCGGTGGCGCTCCCACACCTCGACCTCGCCGGCGTACGTGACGGAGTAGAACCGGCCAGCGTGGTGGATCGCGTCCTCGATGCCGGCGCGGGAGGATGCCAGCCTCCACACGGGGTCCTCGGCCGACGCGAAGGCCGGGAAGCCGTGGTGCATGTCCAAGATGAGCATGGCGGCGTCGTAGCTGCTACCATGGCGCGGGGAGGCGCCGGAGACGGAGAGGACGACCTTGCGGTAGAACCACAGCGCATCTGGCCGGCGGGCATCGTTCACGGCCCCGACCAGATGGTGGACGACGGCGGCCCGCCGCCGACCCGAGTCCGCATGAAGGCCATCCTGTCGACGGAGAACGAGCGGCCGTCGGAGTCCACCGGGCGGACGAAAGGGATGGTGGTGATGGCCGGGAGCTCCGCCTGCTCGCCGGTGACCGGGCGTGCGAGGTGCAGGCCCCCGCGCGCGTCGGCGGTGGCAAGCCACCCGCCCGAGGAACCCATGGAGACGGCGTGCCCGTGCATGGACGGGCCGGGGGATCGGACGGCGACGGCGCACCGGTCGGCGGGGGAGAAGAGCGTCGCCGCCTTTTCGGGGGCCTTGTACTGGATGACGAGCCACGGCAGCCCCGGCTTCAGCAGGCGGCGCGGCGTGGCGCCGCAGGCCGTGGCGAAGGCGAGACGGTCGACGAAGCCGAGGTGGCGCTCGATCAGGGGCATCAGATCAGGCGGGAGAAGGTCAATAATGGAGCTGATCCGGCCGCGGGTGACGGCCATCGGCGACGGCGGGAGGCCATTCGCGTGCTCTGCCTGCTGCACCACCCGGCGGCGGCGCGTGCATGGCATGGTTGTTTGGTTTCCACGATCGCGTCTAGGGCAAAGGACGTGGTTTTCCTGTCGATACGTACGTACAATTTTTTTGAGGGGTATACGTACGTACAAATGGCAAAGACGACGGTGGCTCCGGGCAGTCTCATCAATGTTTTCTGTCAGGTTAGCTGAAATATCTAAGCCCATGTTACGTATAACCTGGCCTTCAGTTGGTCCACTCAATTCATTACAATTGGCCCGTAGTAGTGTATCTCAACCATCAAAAGTCCAAATTTGCTTTCTCAGCGTAATACTCCTACTCCCTCTTATTTTTTTAACGTGTCACATTAAATTTATTATTCTAAGTCAAATTTGCTAAAATTTTTGACTAAATTTATAGAAGAATATAACAACATTTAATAAAATGTATGCACTATCAAATATATTTCATGGTAAATTTAATAAAAACAAATTTGATATTGTAGATGTTATTATATTTTCTATAAATTTGATCGAAGTTGAACAAATTTGATTTAGAATAAATCTAATGTGACATGTAAAAAAAATGGAGGAGTATATTTTAGGGGTATTATTAGTGCTTCCTCATGTATCGGAATCTGTTAATTTACATCTTTGGTTTAAATTTAGACCCATTTTGTCCATATGGAACCCACATGCCGTCCGAGCATGATATATTAGTAAAAAAATGAATAGAAGCGTAAACCTTTGCACATATTACCATTATTGAGAACTACTAGGGCTACAAATTAGTGCACCTAACTCTTGTTCTCAGCAATTTCGTAGTAAATTGCTGTGCAGGACCATGGCTAGAATAGAGATTGATTCACGAAATCCATTAGTTGGTGAAAGCTGGTGGCAGTGGGAGCTTCGAAGATACTGATATAGGCATGTTTGGTATAGCGTTGGGGAAAACACTTCTCAAATAAGCTGCATAAACATGGGGAAAGCGCTTATCTCTGAGAAGCGGATCTGGATCAGCTGCATTTAGTACAAATGAAAGCGGCGGAGGAGAAGCGCGGTCAGAATAACATTAAAAATCGGACAGTTTGATAGCTAGTTTGTGCTTATTTTAACTATAAGAGGGATTTAATTTAAACTGTTCCAAATAGGGTCATAAGATGTGACACTATGATAAGACTGACATGATTCTTGCTAGAGTTAAAATAAGAAAGCTTTGACAAGAGAAAGCTCGTGGAAGGAAGGAGCTAGGTGAACTGTGCTGGAGTAGGTCAAAAGAAGAATGTGGATCTAGATCCAATCCAAATGTCCTAAAATTTGACTATACAAATATTAAATTTAGCCACGCCAGATGGAGACGGGCCTAAAATACTTTCACCATTCCATTACAAAGCCTCCTCAATTTGTTCTCCACGACATGAGAATTTTTTTATTTTTATATATTTTTTACGAATTTGTAGAAATAAATAGTCGAATAAAAAATTTGTAGAAATAGACCTATGCCGCCGGACGAAACGACTGTAGGCCTGTATCACCGATTGAAATGGCGGTAAGGGGTCTTACTGCCGGGTGAAACGGCGGTAAGTCCCTTACCGCCCCCTGTCCGGCGAGCCACCCACGGGTTGCAAAGGCGTGGGTTTCAAGGCGGTGTCGCCGTTTCGTCTGGTGGAACTAGCGCCCCGCTAGTTCAAACAGCAGAAGCCACCCCTTTCCACCAAATGAGCCGGCGGGGCTGTAACACCTAGTGTTATTAAAAGCCTAAGAAGGTAATTTAGAGGTTAATGACGAAATTTGGATGCAACAGAGGTATTATGGACCAAAGTCAAATTTGGGTCAAATTTGACCAAAGATTCAAATTCAAGATTTACAAATTCAAAGGACTCCCACAACCAAGAGTTGGGCGACAACTTGAGAAATGAAATCTTTAATCTATGTTTAACCATTCCAGAAGTTCTTGGTCCAAGAAACATGAATTTAAATTCCCGAATTAGAACTCAAAGAGGGGAACAAGTTACTATCAAGCTATCTGCCGAGAACTAAATGGCAGAGCATCCGGGGTGTTAAAAACACTCAAGAATGGCCCAGAATAGGGTATGACAAAGATTTAGGGGTTAATGAGTTTTTATGGCCAAAGTAAATTTTTGGTCAAATTTTAGCCAAATATGCCAAATAGGAGCTTCAAATTCATAAAAATTTGACAAATGCATGAATTTGGACCTTATGGACATTTGTAACTTAAAGAGACCATTTGAGAAGCAAATGGACTATAAATTGTCCAAAATTCAGAAATGGAGGATGTTACTGTTCACTGACTAGATATAGGCATAAATGCCTTTGAAAAATAGTACTAAATGGAATGAACATTGATTCAAGAGATTTTGGAGAAATGCTATATGAGCCTTTAGTTTTATGGGCAAAATGGAACTTTCATGAAACAAATGGCATTTGAAGCGTTAAATGGAAATTCAAAATTAAATGGAGGATTTTGGTACTGTTCTGTAGAGATTGAAGCCATTCAGCGCAATTTCAATTCAGTAAAAGGCAAGAATTGGCAGCCAGCTTCAGGACCAACTTTGGAAGGGAAAAAGAGAGATTTGGCTTTTGAGATGAATAAGAGAAATGTAGAGAAATAGGTTCTCTACAACTTCTATAAAGGAAGTTTTGAGATTTTAAGTGAAAAAATGGAGTAAACACAATCTGAACCTTCAGCTCAGAAAAATTGACAATTCTATCAATACTCGAGGATGAACAGTAACAGTTAGTTTTGGAAGCAAATTTTGAACCCTTAGAGTCAAAATCAGCATAAACTCCAAATGTATCAAAGATAGTCACAAACATTTCCTACAACTTTGTTTAAGGGCTCTAAGCAAGCCTCTGTTGAATTTTAGCCACAAAAATTGACCTGAAGATAATTTATCAAAGACTTAGCTGTTGAAAGGGGAAAAATTAACAGTCATGTTCAGAAGGAAATTCCCCTCGATTGGTTGGGAATCTGAAGGAGGTGTAGTAAGATGAATTGAAATTCAGCAAATTTCCTACAACTTTCATAAAGGGACTTTTGAAAGAGCAGTTTTGATTTTTGTCGTAATTGGCCGTTGAAGTTCCTGACAGCAAGGTTCAAAAGGAGAAAATTTAGTTAAGCTGAAGTTCAATGTCCAGAAAAGTTCACAGACATTTTTCACGAGGAAGGAGAGAGATTCAGCTAAAAGTGCAAATCTATGAAAGGTAGAATTTTGGATTTCCTCCAAATTCGATAAAGGGAGTTTTGGATGTGTTGTGGGCCAGAGAAAGTGGAGGATTCAAATTTATAATGGAGCCCAAAGATTTCAAGTTGAGCTGATTTCAGCCGAGAAGCCGAAATAAATTTGTAAGTCTGAAAATCACAGCGATTAGCAATGTTTGGAGCAAATTTCAGAGAAACTTAGTGCAAAAGGTATATGGGTTCTTGTACAAAATGGAATCTTTGTTAGTTGTCGAACAAATATAGATGAGGGTTGAACCCCATGGAACAAGTTTGAGCTATTCAAATTGAGCCTAAAGTAGGGCAAATGGCCCTGTTCGTAACCTAACGAAACTGAATCGCACAGGTTCAGTTACAAAGTGATTTTGTCCGAACTTTGGGCTTAAAAATCCTGGTCCTAGAGTGCTTATCTCGTCTTGGGGACAATCTAGCAATTGAAGAGTGATGATTCCTCTACAAGTTTTCTTAAGGGATATTTGGACGTTTGGATTTGAAATCAGTCGATTTTGAGATCTGGATTTCGGAGAGAAGAAAGAAGAAAGAAGGGAGGGAGCGAGCCGCCGCGGGCACTCTCGCCCGCCGGTTAGCGTGACGGACAAGTCCGCGCCACACTTGCCTGCCATGAGCCAAGGTGGACGGCATGCACGTGGTGAAAAACTCGTATTTCTACCGCTCCCGCGCTTATCGTTTCACCGTCCGCCATTTTACTATCGTGCGAGCAGAAGCTCGGGTGAGCAACGCCAGCGCCAGCCAACACCCTCGCTCCACCACTCCTCTTCGCGAATCCGCCCGCCAGAAGCTCCGCTAGCGCCACCGCGACACCCCACGCCCATCCGTTTTCCGGTTCCTCGCCGGCAAGCCCCTAATCGCCACCGTTCTGGTCCGCTAGCCACCACCACTGTCCTCTCGGTGAGCTCCTCCGTGCTGACTCTTTCCCTTCGATTGTTTGGTCCTCGGAGCATAGCTAGGTCGTGTAGAGGCCATAGGTCACGCCGAAGGCCATTCTTGCACGGCTGCTGAGCCTTGCGCCGGCCGGCCACCGGCCATGGCGCTGCCACCCGTGGGTGCGTCGTGGCCTGGGGATGCCCCCCAGCCCGGCCACGCCGTCGGGGAGGCTGCCGCCGGCGAGTCCCGCCCCAACCCACCGTGCCCTGTCCCTAGCGTGAGGAACAAGGAGAGCCTGCTGCTACGGCCCCACCTGTTAGCGACTTGGGATAGGAGAGGGGCCGGTTTGAATAGGATTTTAGGAGAGAGTGAGGGCCTTGGGACCCGCAAGTCAGTCGCAGGGGGTAGATAGGGGGTGAGTGAGAAAGGTTTTTCGGGGGGTTTGGATAATCATAGGTTTTTCTTTTGTAGATAAATAGTTTAAATTCGTTTATCACCATTTAATTCATTAGAAATTGTAGAAATGTCAAAAATAGTGAAACCAATTTATTAGGATTGTTTTATTTTCCTTTATGCATTAAAATTCTTAAACCTAGGAAAAATAATAAAATTTAAGTATTTATTTAATCCTTTTGATTAAGGTATTTAAATAAATGCTTAACCTTTATTAAATGCATAAATTTTGAATAATGCTTTGTTATTCAAAGGGCTTAAGGTAGGTTAGTAAAGAAATTAAAAATTGTGGGTTAATCTTTATGGGTAGTTTAGTGTTGGCTTGCATTTATATCATGAAGATATAGGTTTGTAGTCACTTATTCGCTTGCAACTTTATCACAAAGGAAAGTTGTATAGTCATGTGTTCAAAAGTTTGCATATCTAACTCCTGTATGTACTAAATCGTAGACACTGAAGCTCCAGAGGTGGACTTTTTAGAAATTTCTGAAGAACCTCCAGAGTTTGAGAAGGTTGTCGAGTTGATCCCCTGTGAAGCAGGATCGTCTGAAGATGCTAACTTTTTTTTTTGGATCAAGGCAAGCCCCGGTGCATTTAAACCCATCTACTTTTGGAAATTACTATTCATGAGTCCAATTAATGGTTATTTCTTTATATGTGCATTAGGTCTAGGAGTTGATTGAAAACTTACTTTTTATGCACAATCCAACCTTGTTATTAAGGACATCTTTGCCACCTGTTCAACTAATTAGTAACTATCCTATGCTTAGCAATGTTTAGATACCTATGAGTAACTTTGGTTACTCAACACTAAGGCTAAGATGGTCATACATGTTAATCAAGGAAATGGCTTGAGATTTTGGAAATGCGAATAGAAGCTAGAGATGGTAGTTTTGTCTGCTAAGTTAATGTTAACCTTTGATCAAGTGATTTTACCTGGTTGCTTACTGGGTATAGGACCAGCAAAGCTCGGTAGGTTAGTTGGCTCTCTGATCGGGAATATTTCGTACCTGTGCTTGACGTGCTGGAGAATGGCAGGAGCGTAGCTTGAAACTCACATGGAGACTATGCTAGACGTGGGGTCCCATGTGTGGGTGCGTCCCTAGGTTCGGGTAGTCATATTCTCAATCTTTGGGTACGACTAATTGAAAGATTGTTGTGTACAACCCGTACAGTTGTACATAGCTGGTGGTCGGGTATCTCTTGCAGGATGTAAATCGGTCCGGATTGCCGCAATTCTCGGTTATGAATGCACTTTGATCATTGTTAAGCATGGTAGTGTAATCTCTTTGAATATAATATTTTTCCTGGAATTAATATATTGTATGACTTAGTCCCATCGAGTGCTCAAAATGTTTTATTCATCTAGACGGGTTAGGTAAAAATCAAACTAAAATAAAATAACAAAACCAAGGTTCCACTGATAGTAAGCTTTTCCGCAAAATGTGAGTCAGCCAGTACACCAAACAACTATCATTCAGTAAAAGAGAATCTATCTATATTGGTTAGTCAGGTCAGACTTGCTGAGTATTTCGTACTCAGGGGATCCTTTGTTGTTGTTTTAAGAAACCCAGCAGGGACCCACCGAGGAGGAAGCTCTGAAGAACTAGGGTATCTCATGAGTCGCATGATACCCAGAATAAAACTTAGATGTTTAATTACTTGCCCCAGACTGGTTTATGTTTGAAACTCTCAGTAATGGTTTAACTTGCACTGTTAAGTTTCTTTCAATCTATGGTTTGTAATAAATCGTACCTCTGGTATGTATGTAAAAATGTAATATTTGTTGATGCTATCTCATCTTGGAAGCGATCCTTATGTATGGCTATGGAATACACCATGGAGATTTTTGAGGAGTTCTGTGAACCCTCGATGGACTACCGGACTTACACTGTTTTAAGTGCCTTTTGGATAATTGCTATTCTAACATTAATTAGGCATACTTAAGCCAGTTTAAGTTGAGCGGTTCTGCCATAGGGGCCGCGCTTATATAAGCGCCGCACGTAGGCACCAGGGCGCTTGCCCCTTTCATTTGTTGTGCGCCCGCCCGAGAGCCAGACAGAGAAGAGGAAGGGAGGGGAGGGGAGGGAGAGGAGAAGAAAGGAAGGGAGGGAGAAGGAAAGAAAGAAAGAAAGGGAGGGAGGGAGGGAGGAAGGTGAGATTGAATGCCTATTCCTCGCGTCGTTACAGGTATTTTTTGTAATCCCCTAGTTTAGTTAGTTTAGTGAATAGATCTAGAAGTAGATAAATGTAGTAGTTTAGATAAATGTAGTAGTTAGTTTAGTTAGTCTAGTGGATTTGAGATATAGGAAAATGTAGGTTAGATAATTTAGTGAATTTAGCTTAGGGATTTAGTTGACAGTTAAATTAGGCTGTTGATTTAGGTATATTAAATTTAGATTAATTTTATTTGCAATGCTATGGTTATATTATTAGATTTAGTTAGAACTTTTGTGCTTGTAGCGTATATTGATCGGGTAATTGCTTATGATAGTATCACGTATATTTTGTAAATGGCTATGATAGTATCGTGTATATTCACTAGGTAAAATGAAATGAATTAGTTCGTAAGGTTAGTTTCTTTTAAATAGTTGTTAGTGTCGATGACAGAATTAAATGATTCCACCATTTATTAAAATGAAGGTGTCATTCTAGTTAACTGATTTAAGTTATTGAGAGTAATTTGGACTGCTCGTTTCGTGTATGTTGGTAGGCATGTCAGATAGTTTATATTTCCAAGTGTTCTATAGTCCGGGGGAGGTTAGATATGGTCCAGAAGGGGTAGATTTGAGTGGATTTCAGTATTTCTTTAAGTATTTACCAAGAGGAAGAGACAGAACTTGGGGGGCATATGCAGGTGGCTTTGTAAGGATTTTGGTATTGATAGAGATCAAGTGGATGTGTCTGTGAGAGCTGTAGTGAAGAGATGGCCCAACATAAACTTTTGGGAGCTGCTCCCGCTTGAAGGAACCCCAAGCTACCGAGCTTACGTAAAGGCTTGCACGAGGCACGGTTTACCGCTCATATGGTGTGTTCAACTGTTCACGAAGCCTGGGTCTAGCAGTCAGATGGAAGAAGAAATGGAAGGTGCTGAAGTTGAAGCTGAGGAAGATGTGGAGAGTACTGATGGGGCAAATGAAGAAGTTGATGACGATGGAGAAGAAGGGGGAGATGTAGAGAATGATGTTGCAGCCCGTGAGCCAAATGGGGAGGCTGATGAGGGGGAAGAAATTGCTGAGTTAGTTCAACAGGTGGAGAGGGAAGGAGAGGAGACCAATGGTGCCATGGATGATGACTCATCGGATGAGGAAGATGCTTATCCTGTCCTGTGAAACTGGTCAACTTATGACCATTCCACCCTGCAGGTCAATGTAGGGGAAAATGTCCCTTGGGAGTATAGGGAGAATGAGGTTTGCGTGGGTGCTTTGTACCCTAGTGGGGATGAGGTGAAGGCATCTGTGAAGCGATTGTACACTTTATCGTTGCAACGTCAGTTCAGGGTAGAGAAGAGCAACCCGACAGTGTATGATGTCCGCTGTGCGAGAAATGATTGCCCGTTTAGGGTGCACGCATACAAGGGGAAGTGGAAGGATTACTGGGAGGTGACTAGAGTGGCTGAGCACCAATGCTTGTTGGATGAATTGGAAGAAACACATCGCAACCTCACTGCTGATTTTGTTGCTCAATATATGTATCCTCAGATAGTGGAGAATCCCAGCTTCGAGCCCAAGTCGATTGTTTGTGTCATAGAGGAGAAGTTCAAGTACAAGATTAGATAAAACAAAGCTTACCGAGCGAAGCAGAAGGTGCTGGAGGTGAAGTAGGGTACGTTCGAAGCATCCTATGACAACCTCCCTGTCCTGTTGCACACCATATGCCAGAGGAACCCAGAAAGCTTCTACGACGTGAAAGCCTATCCATGTGCTCAATTTCCAGGCAAACAAGTCCTGCAACGGTCATTCCTGACCTTGGGTCCTTGCATTGAGGCTTTCTAGCGATGTCGACCAGTCATTTGCATTGATGTCACATTTCTGACTGGAAGATATAAAGGAACAATATTGGTAGCTATTGGGTCCGACGGCAACAATCAGGTGTTGCCACTTGTGATCACATTTGTGAAGAAAGAGTCTGGAGATAATTGGTATTAGTTCCTAGAGAGGGTGAAGAATATGATTCTGAAGGACGTGGAGGGGGTTTGTCTCATTCATGATTGGCACAAAGGCATTCTACAAGCAATCGAAGACCTACAGAATGGAAGTGTCGAGCGTTGCGGGGTGGCGATATGGCCGGACTTGAAGAGTAGGTGGTGCACGAAGCATATGGGTGCAAACTTCCATAGGCAATTCAAGAACAAGAGCCTTATGACATTGTTCAAGCATCTATGCAGCTAGAATCAGGAGAGGAAATTCAACCTGCTATGGAAGAAACTTAACAACCTAGACAAGAGGCCGGTCAACAGCGAGGCGGACCACCCTGTGTCCGTGGAGGATGTTGGGCTCGATGGTTCGAATGTCAAGCAAAGACGAGGAAGGTCCATCAAGAGCTTCTCACAGTGAATTGAGCATGAGCCGAAGGAAAAGTGGGCATTACTCTTTGATGAGGGAGGTGGTTGGTGGGGTATAATGACTACAAACCTAGCTGAGGTTTACAACTGGGTAGATGAAGAAGTCGTACCCGGACTTCATCGGTCAATTCGACGCTCTTGTCGATACCGATGTGAGGTGGAGACCCTACACCATGGACGAGGTGTACGCTCGTGCCCCGTATGGCCTCTCTTCGTTGTGCCATCAGGACATGGACTACTGGAGGCCGATGAGGCCACTGGTCTAGGACATCCACGTCGAGGACTACGCGGTGCACCGTGTCATGAGACAGTTCTGCCTGTACCAGCAGTCCCCACTTCCTATTACATCAGCAGTCCCGGCCACCATTCACAGGTACACCCCACCCTTTCATTCTCCTTCCAATAAAAATTTTCGTTTATCTAACCCACTGCACAATGGTTATGTTAGGGCTACCCATCAGGGTGGTGGTGGGCCTGGGCCCAATGGGGTCCGAGGATGGTTCAGTGGGTCGAGATGTGGATGACCGCATTAGACGAGGTTTGTGTAGGAGGACCGTGCGCACGACGACGACACTTTCACAGCGTACCTTCGTTGGTTCTTGCCAAGGACCAGGATGCCAGTCACGTACGTTCCGAGGCAGCCACCGACGGAGACCGTGCTTTTGATGCAGACGTACTCGCGCTTGAGGGACGTCAACTTCGACGTCGCGGTAAGCTTCTGCATCATCTCTGTTACTCAACTTGCATCATGTGGTGTGGCTAACTTGAACCCTATCCTCTTGCCAAAAGTATGACGTTATTACAAAGGTCGCCACTGAGCTAAGGTACGGTGTCAAGCACTTCTACCAGTTGTCTGTGGAGCAGCACGAGACGCTGTACAGGAGGGCCTTGGGTTCTTGCAATAGGTTCCTGTGGGCCGTCAGCTGCCGTGGCGATCACGCGGACATCGTGCCTCCACCACGGGCTGCCTACCCCCGTTTGTCCTCTGCAGCTCCTACTCACCAGGCGGGTACGTCCTCTCAGCCACCCATTCGTCTGCTGTACCCTAGCCCCTGTACTGCACCACAGGCACATGCACCAGCAGCCGGGCCGTCCTGGGGCCCACTGACACCACCACCGTTTTGGTATGCCCCTGCTGGCCCGTTCCCTGTTCCGCAGTACGTGACCCCAAGAGGTACATGATCGTTATTTTGTCATATACAATTGATGAAACTGGCACCCTATTCACCTTACTAACTTATAATTTCTTAACACAACCCGCAGATGTACGGAGCTTACAGTGGAGCGAGGCCCTCTTTTGTTGCACCAGGCACAGAGCTACGCCACTACGGTGCGTGATGAATACATGTTTTCTATTCCATTTTAAATACGCAACGAAACTAACAATACCGTTTCTTTGGTTGGATAACAGGGTTCGCAGACTGCGGAGGGGCTTCGGAGGACTCCGTCAAGGAGGAGGGACAGAGGTCCAACGTCCATGCATGGGTGGATGAAATGTTGAGACCCAAGCCTGATGTATCGGTCCTTCACAGTTGGGTGACGCCCCGGAGGCTCCTACACAGGACGGGACCTAGGACTTCGTGACACCACCTGCAACCGCAGCAGGACGTCCGCCTCGTGACGTTGCCCCACGGGAGCCCTTGACGTACAACCAATACCAGACCAGAGAACACACCGGGCAGCGAGGCGTGGTCATGGTCGTGGTGAGCCTCATTTCAAGCGAGGACGCATTTAAAGTGTACGACCTCTTTTATCTTTTGTAGCCCGGTGTAGGCTATTATGTGTACGATTTTGGTACGATGTGTGATAATTCGCAGACTACTTTATGTAGGCTGGTGCAGGCTATGATGTTACGCAGTGTGTTCTGTGTACATTTTGATAGCTAGGCCGGTGCAGGCTATGAGATCCATGCTTGTCCGTTTCCATCCATTGTAATCTCGCTGGAAACAGCTATGTATCTAATGGCTGGGAGTTAAATCATTTTCAATTATTTCGTTCAATCACTCTACCTATCTCAAATTACAAAGTTACATGTTGCAATGGAACTACATATTTTATTTTCAAAAATGTCATACAAAAATAAAGGAAATATATTTAAAACAGAGTTCTTGCCTCAAATTACGAAGTTACATATTGCAATGGAACTATCTATTTACTTTCAAAAATGTCATACATAAATAACGGAAAAATATTTAAAACAGAGTTATAGCCTCAAATTACGAAGTTACATATTGCAATGGAACTACATATTTTACTTTCATAAATATCATAAAAAATAAAGAGAAATTAATTAAAACAGAGTTATAGCCGGTTGAAACGGCTATAGGAAGTGGGCTATAGGAAGTTATAGCCGTTTCAACCGGCTATAACATCCCAACCCGGCTAAACCGAATGCTGGCCACTTACCACCGCTTGAAAAGGTGGTAGGCCGCCTACCGCCGTACGAAACAACGGTACGTGGCCTACCGCCGTCTCAACTAGTGAACCAAGCCACGACGGCGCGGCCGGCATCCTTCCGCCGTTAGTCCTACCGCTATTTGGTCTGGCAGCATAGATCTATTTTTGCAAATTTTTGGTTCGACTATTTATTTGTGCAAATTTGTAAAACAATATAAAAATAAAAAAATTCATGACACGACGATTGCGTGGGCTCCTTGAACTCCTTTGAGCACGGCAAACAGTTCGGCCCAGCTCAATATATAGCGATTAGCGAAAAGAAAAAAAATCCTCTATAAAAGCAAAAAAGAAAAACGAAAGGCGGGTAGAGGCCTGTTCGGCCCAGCTGGCAGCCTGGCACATGGTCGAAGTAGGATTCAACACTCTATTAGTTGGATAAGGGTACGTTTGGTTGCCCGGACGAGGGTAGCCTGGCTCGTACCAGCCAGCTTGCTAGGCTCCCAGAGCCAGGTCGAGCGCATGCGGGAGGGGGAAACAAATCAGATTACCTGTGCAAGAACTCAGATCCAGAGCACCTAGGAAGCAACGAAGGAGGGAGGGGATCAATACAACGCGAATCGATGAACCGAATCAATGAAAACGAGAGGAAGAGAGGAGATGGGAGCACCTCAGATCTAGCGAAGAAGATGAATGGTGACCGATGGGAAGCGGAGGCGGCGGAGAGGGGGATATATCTGCGGTGAGTGGCGCGAAAAGGGGAGGTAACCCTAGCGAAATGGCGCGAGCTCCTGCTGGCCAACTTTTCACCTCCCGCGTGTCCGCCGTTGCACCGTAGGAGCTAGGCCCGGTAGAAACGGTCGCTCGTCTCGTATCCGCGAAGCCTGGCCGCGGGGGGCATTTTGCACGTGTAGGGTGTGGCTCGAGGGGTCGAACCGGCAACCAAATTAAAGAGGGTGCATGCGGCGAGCCTGTTCACGCCGGTGCAGGACAGCAAACAGACCCTAAATAAACCGAGAGCAGTAAAAAAAAAGCAGAGGCCTAATTTTGCAACTTAGACCTAATCTTCTTGCGGCGCAAGCCAAGCCTCGCCTCTCCTTCAGGAGGACTGGAGGAGAGGGGGAAGCCGAGGAGAGGACGGACACGGGCACCGCAAGCGAAGAGGGGAAGGCAGGGCAGGCTGCCAGGCAGCGCATCGCCGCCGACTCGCCGAGCACGACACCCGCCTGGATCCTCCCGCCCCGTGCGCCCCACCGGCCGCCACTCGCCTCTCGGTTCGCTCCCTTCCTTCCTGTACGTTGGTTACCAACACCAACCCTCGTTTGCTTGCTTTGCTTGCTCGGATTCGATGGATTCCGTCGTGCTCAGCGCTTATGGTTCGGTTTTCTTCTCGATCGGGAGTACGGAGTACCCGAATCCTTCGTCGTTATCTGCATTCGATTCAGTTAATCGTGTATCACCCTCCATTCCATGGTTCGATTAGGATGGCGTCGCTTATTTCCCGAAACTTTGGAGAAGAGAAGTCCCGCCCCTGAAATCCGCTGATACTCAGATGATGTTTTGCCCCTTGCGGTGTGGAACACGTTATTCGAGTTGGCGTAGAGTGCGTCTATTTGGAACTGCTTGTTTCTTAGATAATGTTAATTGCTTAGTCTTTAAGTGCGGTGCATTAATCTGGAACAGAGGCTCTCCGCTTTCGTTGCGATTCATCCAGTTGTTTTTTGATGAAATTCGTGAAGTTTGTGTGTGGTGGTGATCATCCCACATGTGCGTTGGGATCACTTCCTTCCTGAGCCTTTCAGCCCATAAATAGGATAATCCGATCATGCCGTGGCATTTTTCTCTGCTTGTGGTTACAGCACTTCTGTTACAACATCTTAATAGTATTGAGTGAATTCTCTGTACGCAAGCCTGGCTTTTAACACTGTTAGGCATAATGATGATGTTTTCTTTTTATGTGAGTTAATGCTGATTTACTTAGATATTGCTAATTAAGAAATACTAGTAATGTAAATCATTTGCATCAGTTTTTTAGTGTGAATGTGAGTGATATTGGTGAGAATTGATGTGTTTCACTGCTGATCATACTTTTAATAAGAAGGGGTTGTGAATGGTTATTCTTTTCATGTTCACATTGATGAAAGAACAAACACTGTGGATGCGTCATCCAAATCCAGGGTTGCAGTGGAACATGTATAAGTTGAAATCGTTAATAAACTTTTCAGCATTATATGTTATCATGATTCCTGAGATGCCATTTTCTGGAAATGTTGAGTTGCTCAACCATATGTGTTATGTATATAGAGTGTGTGCTGTCTATCGCTTCTGCAAGCTTAGGTGCTACAATGTTTGTGCAGATGTATGAATGGAATATATACAGCAGTCATGCTTAGACTTCTACCTTTTCATATGTTCGAGGCCAGGACCTAAATTTTCCCTTTACTGACTAGAACCTTTTGTATTTTGAAGTCAAATGTAAATAAAGGTAGTGTAACTTATCATTGGTATGAACCATCAAGAACAGGACATTGATATAACTGGATATCTTTCATATCGCTGATTGCAAAGCATAACATCAATATTGGTTCCAGTTTGTGTCATTGTTTCATTAGTCTGTGCATCATCAACTTAATGCGTTCTGTGGTTGATTGAATTTAGTAATACTCATTGTGATATCCTGAGTTCTCATTCTCTTGTTGTACTATCTGTCATTCTCTGGTTGACAGGGAGCATGGAGGATTCCAACTTGAGAGGTTTGGTGGGTGAGGAAATTGTCATGGAGACAGGCAAGGCTGCAGGCATTGGTTTAGCTGCTGGCAGTGTGTGGGGTGCACTATTTTCTATGCTGCACGATGGGCCTCAGGTTGGCAGTAACATCAAGTATCCTCAGCTGATCAGAACTGGCAAGGTGTGTGGGCATTATGCAGCTAACTTTGCAGTTATTGGAGCTACATATGTTGGTGTCGAGCAGGCTCTTGAAAAGTACAGGATGAAGAAGGACATTTTCAATGGTGTTGCTGCTGGTTTTGCTACTGGTGCTGCTATGGGTTTCAGAGGTATGACGTTTATCTTGCTGCAGTTATTATGCGTAGCCTGAAATGCCACCAAGAACACATTCCATCAATGTTATGGAATATGTGTTAACTTTCGGTTAGCATTTCTATGAACTGCTGTTGATGCTATTTTATTTGAACTCTTTCTATTTATTTCTTACCACCTGTTCCCTCAATTCCCTAATCAAGTTTGTGAAATTTCTTATACAGCATAGTTGAAATTAGCTTCCAACTCTAGGGGAAATTTAGTTTTTTGATTAGTTTAGTTGCATTAATGAGAAATGTCATATCACAAAGGTTACTTTGGAATTAGATTTGGTGTATGCGATTCTTCATATATAGGAGAATCCTGTGTTGTCAGAAGTTCTATGATGTTAATTACCTTTGGGAAGATTTCAACTTAAAACAATAAGCAATGCTTCAGTGCTAATTTTGACATAATTTGTGCCTACATATATTAAATATGGAAGGAGTAGGCCATTTTTTGACATAACTCCTGTTACTCTCCCACTCTGATGGTCCTAATATCCGCTCTGATGGTCCTAATATGTGTGATACTCTTCTTGCATTGTGCGAATAGCTTGTTGATGAAGTAAATACGAATTTGTTAATCTGACATTGCTGTTTCATGCAGTTGGGAGCTCCCGGACAGCTGTCTTGTCAGGGTCTGCGCTCGCTTTGACTTCTGTACTGCTGGATGTCACTGGAATGAGAACTACTAATGAAGAGAAAAAAGGCCACCACTAGCCATCCTGAATGGGAAGAGCAGCATCTGTTTCAGAGTTCCTTTACTGCTACAGACATGCTAGTAGACTAGTTTTTTGGTCAATACCGAAGAGTTCCGTTTCCATATAAGCACGCAATGTAGTCTGTTCATATTAAAGGTAGCAGATAGACTTAGCAATGGTCCTGATCTAAAATGTTTGGAAGTAATTTTCACCATTACTGCTGGTTGGTGCTCTGAAGTTCGAATTGTAAATCCAAGGCACTGGTTTGTCTGTCCAGGTAGCGTCGGGGTTGCCGATTTCGAACTCTGCACTGCGAATTGCCCTATTTCACAATTTATGCAAGTGGTGGATGGTTTCTTTCATCGGTGTTTAATCTGCGATCTTATTCATTGTTGGTTCTTGCTGATGTTTGGTCCATGTTTCCGTATGTGATGCCATCTGCACATTTGTAGTTGCAGTGGTTGATGCTCATCTATGGTATATTTACCATATCGTAGCATCTTGATAGATTGTTGCTCGGCATGCTTGAGATAAAGTTTAATTTCCTAGAAAAAAGTTTCTCAAAAAGTTTTACAGATTCAGCGGCCATGTACAATACAAGATCTTGCAAGACCTTACCAGGCTGGTGGTCTGTCCAGCACAAGTGTCCAAAACAAGAGGAATCAGCACAAAAGAGGCGCCAGGCACACAAGATCCACATATGCCAACTGGGACCCACTCTACCGTTCTTCCCGCACTCCACCGTGGATCCTACTTGGCGCAATCCCATTGGCTCCCTAGATTTCGCTCTTGCTCTTTCAGCAAAATCCATTGCTGAGCTCTGCTCTGCAGCTTGCTGCATCTCCCCCCAAAACCTTCACAAAATCCCCAGAAAAAAATCCATTTCAGAACCAAAAAAATTCGAAAGGAAGAAAAAAATCAAGTGAAGGTCAAAAATGGCAGTTGTTGGCCTATCCACTGCTTTCTCTCCTCTCAGGTGAGCTAAGATTTCTTCTCCCAGTCTACTCCTCCCGGTCTTCGTTCTTCTGAAATCTGGAGGATTTGTCTGCATGTTTCACAGAGGTTCTTGGATAGCCGTGAGGATCAGGCCGGGCTGCAAGCCCACTGGAGTCAGCCTGTCCCCAAGTAGGAGGAGAAGCTCCTGCGCCGCCGCCGTCTCCGTCCGCGCCGAGGTGAGCTTCGTGGACGCCGACGAGGCGAAGAGGCTCGTCGCCGAGGAGGGCTACACGGTGCTGGACATCAGGGACAGGACGCAGCGCGAGAGGGCCTACATCAACTCCTCCACCCACGTGCCCCTCTTCATCGAGAACCAAGACAACGACATTGGTATGGGAACAAACTCCCTGCATTTCTTTTTTGTTACAACGTTTTGTTTAATTTTGTTTTGCAAAAAAGGGACGATCGTGAAGCGCCAGTTGCACAACAACTTCGCCGGGCTATTCTTCGGACTGCCCTTCACCAAGCTCAACCCGGACTTCGCCAAGACGGTGAAGGACAAGTTCAAGCCGGAGAGCAAGCTGCTGGTTGTATGCCAGGAAGGGCTCAGGTTTGTGACCGAGGAATTCAGTGACAGTCATATGTTCCTCTGTCAGTACATGTTAAGCTAGCAAATTGGACACTCAGTTAGTTGCTTACACAGTTATACTGTACTTTGAAAGGTGCTCCATGTGATTTCAAATGTAAGTCGTTTAGGACGTTAGCACAGTTTCCATTTTTAGAATTTGACTAGTTAGTTTCTACCAATACATGTTATTCCAAATGAAACAAGAGTGATGAATTATCCAAAGTGATTTTAGTAATGAATCGAGGTGTAGCAATTCTATGTTCTCAGTTTATATAATTGTCTAAATATTTATATTTGAAACTTTAAAAGTTCGACCAACACAGATAATAAAACAAACTATTTTGCAATCAGAGAGGATAATAAAGTTTGTATAAGAACAGGATTCTTATACTTTACATGGGTAGTTGGATGATCTGGTATCAGACTATCAGTTGCTTATTTGCTCCGCCCTTGCCTGCTGAAGGTCAGCAGCAGCTGCAGATGCACTGGAGAGAGAAGGCTTCCAAAATATTGCATGTATCACATCAGGTCTTCAGACAGTGAAGCCAGGTACCAAACGTTAACTTCTTCCACTGACTTATTTTTAGCACGTGTCACATCGAATGTTTAGATACTAATTAGAAGTATTAAACGTAGACTTTTACAAAATCCATTACATAAGACGAATCGGGTCTTGCTCAAGTGCCTTGGTGTTGAAGAATCAAAAAGCTTAATGGGCGAAATTCATGAGGGAGTTTGTGGGGCCCATCAATTGGCCTTTAAAATGAAATGGATGATAAGAAATAATGGGTACTACTGGCTGACTATCCTTGAAGATTTCTTCAAGTATTACAAGGGTTGTCAAGATTGCCAAAGGTTTGGCAACATACAGAGAGCTCCAGCATCAGCTATGAATCCTATAATTAAGCCATTGCCGTTCAGGTTGGGAAATTGACTTGATCGGCTAGATCTATCATCATCAAGTAAGGG